>NW_024087874.1:15000-56482 GCF_009730915.1 Dioscorea cayenensis subsp. rotundata
GGTTTTTGCCCCAACAGACGGGCTGTCATCCAACGTTGCATTTTCTTTATTTTATAAGGAACATCGACTGACACCGAAAAGAGACGGCAAAAAGGCTCAAAGTCAATCTTCAGTGGTACCGTCCTGAGATAGAGAAAAAGTAAGCGATAATGATGTGATACTACTTCTGATTGATTGATGGATGGATGGGCAGAGAGTCTAAGTGAAAATTTCTTGAAAAATGGTTTATTGTTGGGCACACCAGCTCCTTAGCCCTCTTTGGCTCGTTAGTTTGAGTTGAAGCGCGGCTAGCGAAGGGACGAATAGAAGTGATCGACGGCCAAAAAAAGACAGGCTTTGATTGCATTGGACCCTTTTTCAATCAAGGTCAGTCCCCGAAGGAAGAGTTCCTTGCTTCAAAATCCCCCGCTTAAACGCTGGAAGTTTATTCTTAGAGGTCTCATCACTGGAGTGGATTTTTCGCATCTAGGCGGGACTCAGGGTCTCCTGTTCGTGACCCTAATTTCCACTAACTGAATGCTTCGTAGGCGTGTATAATAAAAATCCCTTCGGCCCTTGCTCGACACAGTCCAGAGTATGATGCCGATCTCTTAGGATGGACCGGTTTATTAGCGAGTAAAGAGAGCTTAGCCCTACCCTTTCGAAATTTCCCTTATTGGTTGACTGACCCCTTACCACACTGCAATCAAACTTCTGTGATTACCGCGCGGAATTGAGACCTATGTCGGCCTGATATGCATGCTTAGGACGGGAAAGAGCTTTATAATCAACTCTGCTGACCTCGAAACTGCCAATTGAGGAAGGGTTGTTCCGGCTTTCGAGCCAACAGGTGCCGGTTCGAATCAAGCTTTTGCAATGAAGTTAGCTCTCTTCTTCTGCCTGCCGCTGGTCTCCTAACTCCAGATCTGTTGGCTCTTTGACTTTAGATTTCATTGGCTTTTCTTTTCGGGGCTCTCTTAACTGAGAGAAGAGAGAAAGGTCTCTTGTCCTCGAAAAACTCTCATTTCGCCTTAGAAAGACAGGCCATAGAGCAACTTTTGAAGTTCATGATAGCCCCTAGACGCACACCGATCCGCCGCCTTGCTACTCCAACTGCCGTATCCATTACCTATGTTTCCCTTGCAGCCTTCTCCTTTTGGTCGAGCCAGTTAGCTACCGCTGCCCTGGTTGAGCTACCCGGAAAGCTCCTCTGCTCTGACCTCCTTGCACTCAACTGGTTTGGCATAGGGGGGTAAGCACACTCAAGTCATAAGGGGGAAGCTTTCCTGGGTTATCAATCCTGGGGCCTTCCCAGCACACTTTCGAGGCTCGCCCCTTTTGTTCCTCCTGTCCCTCTTCCGAACCAGGATTTACGGTCTAATTCTTCTTAAGTTAAGGTTTGATTTACGTACGGGATTTCAAAAAATAAGGCTTCCTACTTCACGATCGTATCTCCCCTATCCTCAAGGAAGTACGGGTCCTCTGTGCCTTCTTTTTTGCCCTATTTATAGCTTATAGGTTCCGGTCCCCCTTGTGCCTGACGACCTCTCCTATCGATTTAGTCTGTTCTTTCGACTCGAAGGGCTAGCTCTCGAAAAGTAGGAAGTGTTTATTATTTTCTTGGGCGCGGTCCTTTCCCTCTTCCCGTACTTTCTAGGCACTCTTACGTCCGCCGTTAACTCGGGGGGATTTTTGGTTGGCGATCTCATCTTCTCTCAGATGTATTGACACAACCCACACCCCCCTGACTCCATAGGAGACCGAACTTTACTCCTGTGAAACAAGCGGCCAGGAAGTTCAACAACTGAATAAAAATAAAGAACCTTCCTTTGAAGCCCTGCGATCACTTCCGCGGAAGGAAGATAAAAATAAACTACCGAAGAGAAAACAAAGGGTGATTGATATGCCGACTCCTGCTCTTAACCGTGGGTGGAACCCAAATTCATATTCCCACTTCCCAAAGCCAAACCTCTCGAAAGAAAGAAAGACTATGATAGGGGGTGAAAAGACAAAAGGTGTGAAGGTGGCTCGCGGGGAAGACGGACTTCATCCATATTGCGGTAGAATGGAGCAAGGGAGCGAACTCCCAGACATGCAGGCAGAGGTTGAAACCTTCGCTAAGACAATGTGGAGGACATATGTCCGTTATAGAAAGAAAGCGGAGTGGTACCACTGGACAGAAGAATCTCTTTAGGTTTACCTGTCCATCTAAGAGTTTGCTTTGAACACTGGCGGCATATGGACAATCAGTCGAGTAGCAGCTTTCTAAGGCACAATCCCTAGTCAAGCAGCTACCGGTATAAAAAAAAAACCATCTTTGCAACGCAGTTCTTCAGAACCTTCTTTGCTGCTTCTACTGCACCATTTGCTTGAGCATAATAAATGTAGCAGCTAATGCTACCATAGTCTTTCAGAAAAAGCATAGGCTTCGTTCGTTGCTTGTGAACTGTGGGTCTCTATCCATAGTCATGGTTGGTGGTTTTTGTTTTGGGATACCGAACCGATGATGTATGATCTTTCTCTTTCTGAAGTCGATGACTTCAGTAGAAGTAACATTCCCAATGGTAAAGTACTTATGGTACGGCACGTGGGAAATCTCATTCATATTCGGATCTTGCAAGACTTGATGAATATGAAACGAAAGTCGTCCTGAAATATGCTAGGAGCTTATTCCCCACCGGGCATTTTACTATTTTGTCGAGCGGAAAGAAAGCCGATTCGTTGGTCTTTTCTGGATCAGACGGCTGAAGAATGAGCTGCTTTCTCGATTTCAGTCGGAATGGTAGATCCATTCTTAGGCCATCATTTGCTTAAGACCTAGCTTCAGCTGATTGGGGAAGGCCCCCTTTCCCTGATTCCTTCCTCTCTTTGTGGGGTCATGGGCCTAATAAGAGCTTTTAGGGCCCCCTGCGCGTGTGTTTCGTTCCTCCCTCCATAGAACTTTATATGGACGGGGCTGAATTGCTTTCTGCACCTTAGCGCGCTGCTGCTTTTGCTGCTGAATGACGTCTGCATGACTTCGCGCTAGTCTCAAAAGTCTTTGGGTATCGACACCGGTGCGGGCAGGCGGAAGGCGTCCAACTGGGATATCAATTGGCTTCTTCGCTCTGTAGGTGCGCTGCGGTAGCTAAGATATACAGCGTCATTCTGATGAAGCGGGGAATGCGTACTCTAATTTTTCTTACTCTTACTAAGAAATCTTTCTTGTCTCTTTGGTTGCTGGAAGCTTGTTCCCAGCCGTTCTATTAGTTTAGTTCCTCGTCGGAAGTTTTCTGAGTTCGTCCTTCCGAGTTAATCTCGTTGCGCGTAGACTTTCAGTTTCAGTACTTTCGATGAGAGGCATTATTATTATTATGGTCTTAATGTTCGTAGGGGTCTAATTGTAGTTATTTGTTGACGCCATGCCCAGTCGCCGCGTGGGATGGCTCGCTGCATCCTGAAATTTGAAAGAATTGAAAGTGGCCTTCTGTCAGTCTATCGGTGCTATTGGTAATCTCCGCTTGCAGTTCAAAGTGTCTATCCAATCAAAGTTGCCGTACCAGTGTGTTCCGATTCGGACGCCGGATGAAGGCTAAGCCAGGTGCAGAATGGAAGTCATGGGTAAATGATTCGGGTAGCTCGCCCGAAGTCAAACGAGAAATGAGCAGCGCTCGACCGGTGTGAATGAAAAGGGCTTTCACAAGAGTCTCCTAAATACTTGGAAATAAGGTTCACGTGAAGGGGTCGAAGTAAGTGAAGCTAACCCCGTACCCATCTATTGCCTCAAAACAAAACCGAACGAATCGATCAGTTGGTAGGTGGTCCCAAAGCCGATCCGTTCAAGGAAGCCCAATTGGGGGGACCTGGTCGCAGCACTGAGGTCACCTTTAATTGCCTTCGCGTGCCCTATGCTTGGTCTTCCGTTCTGCGTGAGCGAGCACTAAATGAAAAGGGGTGGAAGTTCCTCCACATTTGATGATCGTATACATTCACGCGCGAATTGCTTTTTGATATAAGTGCTGTGCGATCCCGCTGTTCGCCTGCGTATTGAAACCTACCTGGGCTAGATCTTCCGACTCTCGCTTAAAGATGGATTGGCGGGTTTCGAAGAAGACTGGCTTTCTAGGCTAAGGAAGGAACTTCCCGGCACGCAGGAGTACGTTGAAATCTTCGCTAAGACAATGGAAGGTAACGTATGTACAGCTGACGAGAGTGAGGGGACTTCCTACTGGACGTGGAAATTCTTGCTCTCGTTCTTGCCGGACGGCTTTTGGGCAAAGGTGAATCAAGTCCATTCTCTCTGTCCCGATTATCGCGTGAGCTGAGGGGGGGAACTCGGCAGAAGATCGGTCTGCAAGAAAGGCCTTCTTATCCACTCCACGGGTTCATTTGCTTAAGACGGCTGTGCAGGGCAATCGGGTGCAGTAAGTACCGCCTCTCAAGTTGTTTAGCTCTTCTCTTCCTTTTCCCGATTGGTTCTGTGTCAGGTGAGCGGCGGAACTTCTTCCTGTCAGGCAGAGCTTTGCCAAGGCGTATTTTCCTACGTGTGATCGGTCCGGAGTGAAACAAGGGATCAAAGCTTGAGGCGCGAAGTCTGACGGATCGGATGCAATTCTGAAGCTGGTACATGCTGCACTGGTCCATGTTTCTGACAGGCCTGGCATCCCTTAGCATATTTTATACAATCGGACAAGATGGTTGGCAAGTAATGGCCATGCCTTCTGATCAGCCAACGCATTTTATGCCCCTGCTTGATGTGATCCACATACTCCATCATGGACTTGAAACAACATTTTTTATGCTTCTTGCTCACTCACACACCTGAGGATCAGTCCGTCCAAGGCGGGTCTCCCTAATGAGAAAAGACAATAAAGAAAAGGGTCTTACAAGTTTCAAAACGTGTATTTGACGGGCCTACAGATGGCTTTGCGAACCTTGTACGAGTGATCGCATGCTGAGGACCCTAGCTTAAAGAGAGTAATGAATGCCTGATGATCCGAACTACCAATCGCCTTCACGGGCTCTTTCTTAATGGCCGAACTTCACCGATGAGAAGCTTAGCGCCCTTTCCTAGCCCGGTCCAGGGGTTGGGTAGAACCTCTATGCCATTTTTGCTTCTTGAGTCTTTTTCCTTTTCCCATATCAAGACAAGAGGGGATCATCTAGCCCACTATGGGATTGATTGTCCACTAGGGGATTCTAGGGAGGAATTGACCGATAGCTCACCGAGCGTCCACTATGGATTTCTAGGGTCGATACGAATCATCCCATTGCCGAAGTTTGAAACTTGTGGCAAATCGCGATCTTTTCAGCCCATTTCAACTAAGGGGCAGATTTTTCCAGCTTTATGTATGTCGACATCGGGATATTGACGATTATGGATATCGTTTTCCTCTTTGTCTAAGTTCGGGAAGATAGTTGCCACTTTGATGTGGACGTGGACCTCTTGATAGCGATGAAGTGATCGCGAGACTTGGAATCTGGTACAGAAGGGCGCTAAGCGTAGGCGACATGCCTCAAGTTCCTAACTCAATCCTTTTTTATAGACTTTTGAATGAACCGCCCCACGCTAATGAATTCGAAGTCCTCCGGGCCAATCTTTCTAATTCAAAACGATCGGTAACGTCCCCCATCTGACCCGTTGAAGATCCAAAGGTGGGAGGCGCTCAAATATGCCATTGATTACCTTGATTTATGAGCTTGAGCATTGCAACGATTGATAAGCTGCTTTGGCGCTGTAATCTCGTTGAAGGATTCCAACATGAGAATGACTAGCTTGTTGGCCTTCCATGTGCAATGCTATGAAGAACTTCTGTCTTATAGATATAGAATTGAAAGCCTTCCTCCTATTCCGCCTAAGCCTGTCAATCGAGCAATTGAAAGAGGTGCTCTATTCAAGATCGCAAGGAGCTGTAAAAAGGTGCTCAATGAATAGGTGCAGGGTCACCTTTGCTGGAACAGAAAGTCACAATCCACTCACAGGGAGGGTCCTTCCTTCCAATCCATGTCGGGAGGAGCGGTCATTTCCTGTCCCTATTGTTCTTCGTCGCCTTCAGTGAGACTTTTTTTGGTCCTTTAGTGGAGGAGATTCGTTCACATCCGTTTAAGGCCACGGAATGGAATGGACCTACGATCAACAGTGCTGGTTCACCTGGCCAAGCGGGAGCTCTGTTCTGTTACGTAAGCGATATCCCCTAGAATCACCTAGTAGGAATCCGTCTTGAGACTTTGGGAGAGTATCACCCGCTCTACGTCATTGAGGGGTCTTAAAAAAATGTTTCTTACAAACATTCTAGCCAATAAAAAAAAGAGCAAAACCAACGGAACATGGTAGGCCAGTCATCCGCCAGATTCATCCGCTTCTTCATTCGACGAAGCAAGGAAAGGTTCTTAAATAAGATAAGGGGAAGACGATTTGGCATCTCTTATTTCTAGAATAGGTCGAGCATGACTTCTTTCAACTATTATTCGTAATAGTGATAGAATGAGTTTGATTTTAAGCTCTAAAATAGGTTTTTGATAAAGTAGGGCAGAATCATTAGCTGTCAACTGTTCGTAGTCAGCAGTGGAAGAGGGGGTAGCTTTGATTGCTCAAGTCGCACTCTGTTTCATGGTTGAATGTGAAAAAGAATTTCTTTTGTTTAGCGACAGTCTTATAGGGATGATGCTTTCCCTTTGCGTTAAGGAAGACCGGGCAAAAGGTAACCGCTTTTTGCTCACCCGGTGAAAGGCATAGTAGGTACAAATGCTATTGGTTGCTTGACTTCCTTACCTCGGGGAGCTTGAAAAAGCTGCTAACAATAAGAGTTTTTTTTTTTCTTTTATCTTGCGACCTTCCATGCCAAACAGGGTTGAAGGGATCGATCCCAATAGCCTTCACGAGGAGAAAGATCCATTCTTTATAGCCGTTACGAAAGCTCCCGAATAGAAAGAGGGCTTTGCTGCTTGACTGCCTGAACCAGGTCCAGGTCTTGCATTTTGCATTCCCGCTGTTGACGTCCCATCTAGTTAGCTAGTTAACGGTGAAACCTATTTTTGAATGAATAGCAGGCAAAGTAAAGTCCTTGCTACTCCGGGTAACATTTTTGATTCTTTTCTTTAAGGTCACAGGTCAGGTGAAGCTTACTTCCTGCGGTAACCCCTAGGCTATGTGACCAGCAGTATCTATTTCACTTTCAAAGAGACTTTTTTCAATTTCATAGTTTAAGTAAAACATTATCCGAGACCCAGAAGAGGAAGCAGGGAAATCGGTAGCTATTCTCTCATAGAGACTCCGAACGAATGCTTAGTTTTACCAAGAATTGCATTGCCTGAGGCGAACGGACGCTTAAGTAAAGGCTACTTCTAATTCTTTCTTCGTTTTGGTCCCCGGATAACTTATTTAGGAGTGAAAGAAGCCAATTAAGTATACTTTTTTTATTCAACTAGAGCTTTTGAGATAACCAGTCTAGGTGCAGTGCGAGCTAATACTTCAACACCAAGGCAAGTTTTTGAGGAAAAGGAGCGGATGGTTCATACTTCGAAGAAGAATCTTTCTTTAGATCGAATGCGGTGTTTTCCTGGCGATGACAAGGTCAAGCAAGGGAAGGAATAACTAGTTGATTCGGAATCGAATCCGTTTTTATTTTAAGCAAGTGTTCCATAGATTCCGCTGCAATTGAATCTGGTGCAAAGTCAGTAGTACTAGGGCCTTCGAGTGGGAATTTCCTTCTATAAGCAAGTGTAGCGAAGTCGGGGCTTAAGTAAGGCAGATCCTTATTCTTGGGAAGTAACTTCCGGATTAACTGATTAAGGATAAGGAGTTCCAGTCGAAAGATAAATGAGTTAGTTCAGGCTCAGGGGGGCGTGAAATAAAATAGATAAGAAAGGCGATTCCTGATCTGAAGAGTTGAGTTGCTATGGTGGAATCTGTTGAATTTTTGAAGGTGGCCTTACTTATACTTACTTATATACTTATATAAAAAAGTAGTTTTGATCCCGGCTCCGGTCAAATGGATTTAGGAAAGCTCTCCCTTGATGCTTTGTTAATGCCACAGTTCGTTCATAGAAAGATGAATGCTAAAGACTTTTAAAAGAAGAAGGCGAGCTAGCAGATGAGATAAGCGTAGAAATTCACCCGAGGCCGACTTAAAGTGGATATAGTTGATCCCGTTAAAAGGGGTTCTCTCTCTCTTGATTAAGTCATTTCGCCTGGACGAATAGATGACTAAGGACCCGTTAATGGTCAACTTGAGGACCAAGAGCACGGGTACCTCCACCGTCCGGTGCCCAACCTCCCCCAAGGTCTCATTAGAAGCGGTTAGTCCTCCGAAAGTCAAGCACGTTGTGGAGCAAGCAATTCGGGGCTTCCACTATCTTAACTTCATGTCAGAAAGGGTTTCTGCTGCTGACTCAACATGGGAGGGCTTTCTTTTTTAAAGCACAGGGCTAGAGAACAGAGCCGGTAGGGAAGGTGCGATTGAGCGACCGTCTGTAGCTGAACTTGCCTCTCGGAAGGAGTCTAGATCCTAGTTCAGCTGGACTCTCTCGTTCTTCCAGTTTCCTTCGATTCTGTAGATTAGTCATCTGGACTCGTCAGTCTTGTTGGTAGCCCGTAGTCCCTTTTCCAGTCTCAAGGAGGGATTCAGATAGAACCGATTCAACAACAGAGGAAAAAACTTCCTATTCCAAGGAGGTGGGAAGGGCTTTCAGCCCAGACTAATTCTTCTAGGTTAATTTCTTTTCCTCCAAAGAAGGGCTAGGTCTGTCTAGGGTCACTCGACCTGGAAACAACAGTTTTTCCTAAACTAAATAAAAATAGGTTCCTTATGCAAACTGAGATCTTTTTTTCCGGTTCGGGGAGGGAATTCGATGAATCTGAAGCAGCAGATACCAAAGGAGAATCAGCCGAAAAAGGAATATTCCTTTGAAAGAAAGGGAACGAGTGGAGTATACGAAGCGAAAAGGGAAGGTGGGAGGGTAAGGTAAAGTTGAGATAAGATCGTAAGAAAGGATGGGCTCTCCGCCGATCCTTATTGGGTAGGGATAGCTCGCTTAAGGAAGACTACCTTTGGAGCTAAATATTCCTGAATTCTGAGGGAAGTGTTATTCAATTGACCATGGGGCTCTACCCTTCCTTACCGAATTCATTCTATGCGAAAGAGTCTCGCGCCAGGAGCGCTGCTGTAACCAGTTCTGATCTCAAGCACCCTAACCTTTGTTGTGAGGACTTATTCGCCATCGGCCGGTAATACCCAATTCGCGTAAAGGTAAAGGGAGGGCGCCTTACTAATACTAAATAGGGGCACTTAGCTTTCCCACAGAGGTCGGTGGAGAATGCCAGATCTTCCAATTATTCAACCGAAAAGCGATAGCTAAAGGCAGTAGAGAAGAAAGATAGGGCATTAGCAGCTTCAACTCGAGAAGCAGCATCCCCATCCGAATCCGCTGAAGAGGAGACCTTTGGCTCTGGAGTTCATAGTTCATTCCGCTAAACAAGCTGACCCAGCCTGTAGGAAGGGGTTTGAATCCTATAGCCTACTCTCCTGTTGAGTTTTTGTCTTTCGAAATGTTGCTTACAATTGAGTGAGGAAGCTTGTAAGAAAAAAACCTTAAGCTATAGGGCTTCCCTAGAGGGATGAGGTGGTCGTACCGCTTCTGGGACCACGATATGCACCACCAGGGGCTGTTTTTTTCCGACAGGAGTTTGATACCTTGACTCCTCCGCAGGTAAGCTTGTTCTTCTGCCTTCGTTTGCGTGGATGACCGATTGATGCTATGTGGATGTAGATCACCTGGAGGCCCTTTTGGAGATAGGGCCTTACGCTGCTAGGCCAGCTGTAGCTATATCTGATCCGTACTTCCTTGCCCGAGTGGAGCTGATATACCTGGACCACGTCGAGTGGTACCTGGGTGAGAGAGTGTTACGGCAGTTTGGGATTGATCAGCCATCTGATCCGCCACCCCAATCCTTCCATGCATCGCGGACGGGTGGAGCTGCTAGATATAGCTTACTGGACACTTTCAGAGATCAGATTAGGCACTTCAATGCTGGAGGAGACTTCTTCGAGATGCATTTGACCGACCGCGAGGACTATGTTGAATGGTATGCCTCAGTGTCCACAGGACCGATCCTTCCTCCACACATGAGGATAGGGTCGAACTACGCGATCAGGGGAGGTCAGGCTGCTTCATGGATTGCTAAGCTGAGGAGAGACCTGGATACTATTTTATCCGGGAGCGCGAGACTTCTTTAAGTATTCTCTTCTTGTATGGATGGCTTATAGATGCTTGTAGGCCTCCTTGTTTTTAGAGTACCCATGTTGTTCTTGTAGATTGCTGAGTCATCACGGCGAGCTTTCTTAAATCCTTACTTCAGGATCGTATCAGAGAGCTCGAGACCCAGTTGAGGAGCCGAGCTCTCTCTTAAGCGGACTTGAAAACTACTACAGTTACAGTGGTACACTCCTCAGATCAGAGATATAGGGACCACCATGCTCGTCCACTTTCTTGATAAACGACTCGATGCATTTTATCTTCCTTGCCGCTGAGACTGAGACATATCAAAAAGATCTATTACTAAAAAGAGATTGGGATCATCCTGTGGTTACCGGATGATGGGAATAACAAAGCAGAAATTAGGAAATGAGCACAAAATAAATGTCAATAAATTCATTCTCTCATTATTCGTTATTTCCGGGTCTTTTCGTTGCATTCACTTACAACAAGAAACAACCACCAGCGTTTGGTGCAGCACCTGCATTTTGGTGCATTCTTCTTCCTTTCTTTTGGTCTTTCGTTTCGTCATATTCCTAATAACTTATCCAATTACAACGTATTAACCGCTAATGCACCTTTCTTTTATCAAATCTCAGGGACATGGTCTAATCATGAGGGTAGTATTTTATCATGGTGTTGGATCCCAAGTTTTTATGGATTCCTTCTTTGTTATCGGGGTCGACCCCAAAGCCATAATGTCTCAAAGCGAGGAGGCTATAGAGAAACTTTTCTTTTTTCCTTTGTCTCGAACTTAGTGAAGAACTCAATTCTCTCTCTCCAACAAAAAAGTGGGGCTGCGCCCCAGTTGTACACTCCCTTCGTTCTACGAACCCTTGTAGATTCTGAACTTCGTTCGCGAAGGAACCGGACTTTTGACGGGCCAGCCCTTTTTTATGCGCCGCTTTACCCTGGAAGGAAAATGAGCTTTGCTCTTCTGGGCGCTGGGCGCTCCCGCGGTTCGCGAGAAGGAAAAAGGACTAATCTTTTGTTGCATCTGGCACGAGATGAAAAAGAGAGAGCTTCGTCTATCGATGAACAGCGGATTGACGGAGCTCTTGGCATTGCTTTGTTTTTCTCTCCTTTCCTATCAGCGAGTTCCGATCCTTTTGTTCGAAATTTCTTCGTTCGTACCGAACCGCTTGCAGAATCAAATCCTGTTCCACAAGATCCTATATCAGCTATACATCCTCCTCGCATTTATGCCGGAAACGTAGCCAGTGCTATGGGCTTTGGCTTATGTAGATCAAAAATGATGAATGGGATTGTGGCACTCCACTCGCCGCCAATGCGGAAGGATGCCGCCGAAAAGAATGGAACGCTGCTTCGCTCTGCTGTATGCGTCGGATCCCATATAAGAAGCTCGCTCTTTACCCGATCATTCAAACATTTTGTGGGCACAAAATGCGCACCTGCTCTATTGTTGCGTAGCAATAGAAGCCTGCTCATCTTGCTTCGGCGGCGCTTTTTCGCCTTCTCTTCGCTCTGGACAGGAGCGCTAATGGACACGGGGAGGGAGCAGGCGAAGCGTGTCGTTCGTAATGGAAAGAAAGAGACCACTACTTCGCCTCTTTGTTGGACCGCCGGCGCGAACACAGTGGTCTCTGACCAGGACCAGGAACCAATTCGAATTTGGATCTTGACATGTCGGTTGTTTTTAACCGTAGGCATCTCGCCAGGAAGTTGGTGGGCTCATCATGAATTAGGTCGGGGTGGCTGGTGGTTTCGGGATCCCGTGGAAAATGCCTCTTTTATGCCTCGGGTATTAGCCACAGCTCGTATTCATTCAGTAATTCTACCCCTTCTTCATTCTTGGACCTCGCTTCTTAATATTTTGACTCTTCCATGCTGTGTCTCAGGAACCTCTTCAATACGGTCCGGATTGCTAGCTCCCGTTCATAGTTCTGCTACAGATGATACACGAGGAAGATTTTTATGGCGGTTCTTCCTTCTAATTACAGGCATATCTATGAATCTTTTCTACCAGATGAAGCAGCAGGCATCGGTCCGTAGAACCTATAAAAAAGAGATGGTTGTGGCGCGAAGTACTCTTGTGCACCTACGTCACTCGGCTCGCGCGCAACCCCGCCCCATTATGTTATGGAAGAATTTAGCCAATTGCTGGCTCCGAATAACAAGCGCAGCAATTGGCTGCCGGATTTCGTCCCGTCCGTAGCGCTTCGGAAGTCACTGTGGCGTGGCTGAATGTAGAGCAGTCCGCGACGGAAGCCTTTGATTGATCAGTATATTATTTTACACTTCGGAAGATGGTCAAGGTAGCTTGCTTCCAAGCCACTGCACGAAATGCGCATGTAGTCCTTCCTGCCGGTAGCAAAAACAGTGGCATAGCCAATCAAGCTTCAGCCGCAAGCAAGTAGTCCAGTAGCCAGAAAGCTAGCAGCAGCAAGGGCAGTGAGCAAGCAAGCGGTAGCCAAGGATAGGGCTTTGAAGCGGTAAGTTGCGGGGTAGCCAGGCCCAGTAGGCAGAGCGGTCCAATCAGGCCAGTCAGGGATAGGAAAGCAATAGCTGAAGCTCGCCCCAATAGGGAAAAGGGAACCCTTTCCAAGACCTCATACCTCCAAAGCGTACTCAAAGAGTGTAGGAGCCAACTCTATTGGAAGAGGCACAGGGGGAAAGGAGTGGGGAATCTCTATGCGTGAGGGCTGCCTTGAAAAAGGATGAGAGGTGGGAACTCCTTCTCTATCCTACAGATCTGAAGCTCGCAACCTATCAATGGGTTGAAAAAAGGGACGGGACAAGGATATACCAAATGAAAGCCTTCTCGAGAGACTCTTCTTGTTTTGTGTAGTTGAAGATTTAGTGACTTTGCCAAATGAACCATATCTATACAAAAATGATAATATCGAGACCACCCGCTCGCCTCTCGTGATTAGCTCCTCGCGTACGCTCCCGCTATGGAAATGAGTCCTTCGTTTAGCTCTCGTCATTGGTCAGTTCCCCTCACTCAACCTCAATAAGAAGATCCTCTTATTCTTATTGAGTGAGTTATTGACTTATTTGATTCGATTGGCTTGGTCTTTTACCCGAACGGAAGAAATGGCTTTTTTTTTTATGCGTATGCTCCTACACCAGTTACTACAACAGACTGATTTTTTATTGATTTCCTGACTTTGGTTCTTGTTAATACTACCCATTAGTGGAGCTAGGAAATTCGGTTGTTTAACCTGAGGCAATGAAATTGTTGCGATGGAAGTTTCGGCTATTCCCTTTGCTTGTCTTCCTGGTCCCGCGGACTCGCTTTCTCTCTCGATTGAAGTTTCGGGATCAGTTGATTATGCCCGGTGCGTGTGCCGGTTAAGGTTGACAGTGCCTCTGACCGCCCCTATCTCTAAAGGGGCTTATGTGACTGGTCTCGCTGACTTAACCGCTGACAGGCTTTCATTCTCATATAGATCTCAAACAAATGCTTTTTTTATTCTATTGTATGTAAGGATGGATGATAATGGGTTTCGCCATCCCCATAGCCGGAAGCCTGATCTACTCTCTCTGGTCATTGACTCAGTCAGCTTCGACTCTGTCTATTGAACGAGAATCCCCCTTCTCCAACAATGCGCGGAACTGAGTTAATTGGAAGGAATCTTCGATGAAACTTGTCTAAGAGCCGTGCACTGATGTAGCGTGTGGAAAGTGAACATGTTCTTGCACTGATATAAAGACATAGATCAAGGGCAAGGGCTTGACACAGAGATTCCCAGCTTTGAACCGTGACGCTTCTGTGGTCACTCCAATCGCTTGACAAAGGGCTCCCTTCTCTAAGGCCTATCTCTGGGATGCCCCCTTTCACACTTTTGCTTGACCTTGCTCTGAGCATTCACCCTATCTATCCTTGTCACCCTAGGTTGCCTCAGTCTCATTTGTCTTCGTTTTTCTATCCCATAATGCGATCAGTCTCATTCAGATGGATACCGCTTTCCGAACAAGCTCAATCTCACTTGAGTTCTTGGTCTTCCGGGTCTTGGTCTTCCAATCCGTCAACAAGTAGAGACACAGAAGATAAAGGGATCAGAAGCAGATTAGGAGGAGTTTGCGCTTCACGTGATGACAAGATAGGATCAAGATACCTTTGCTTCCGGTTGACATGGAAGGAGAGTATGCACCATTGGGCCGGCTAAACCATGATTGAGCCATAGGGGCACACACCTCTAGGATCACTATACCACTCATCCTCCTTCAAGACTCGACAAGGAGAAGGTGAATCCATACAAACAAGCAAAGCACCCTTGGTCCTATGGGGAAGGTAGGGCCAGCAGGGAAGGATGCCGATTCTCCTGCTACTGTTCTAGCTCCTCGAGAAGGAAGAAAGTACGGCTCGAAAGCATCATCGGCCTGCGGCCGCCTTTGTTTTTGGGCTTCGATCATCTATGGTCTACCGACTGCCTTCACTTACTGCTGCCGAACACCGGTATAACCAGTGAAAAAGGAATGCCTTGCTCTCATGTTCGCAGCACATAAGATGCGACATTACCTAATTTCATTGGTCTTACCCACCAATTACCTGGTGTCAGGAGTCAACCCTTTAAAGATCCTTGTGACCAAAGCAGGTTCACTGAACGCCCGATAGACGATAAGGCTCGAACAGTATGACATAATATTCGTACCACAAAAGGCCGTGAAAGGACAGGCACTGGCAGATTTATTGGGAGCACATCCTCTACGGGAGCACTTCAAATTGCTATGCAAGAAGAATTGCCTGACGAAGCAGTCTACTGCACTGAAGTCGCATCAAGACCCACATCAAAAGCCTGGGAGATGTATTTTGACTGCGCCTCAAGAACAGATGAGAAAGGACGTCCAACATTAGGGCTCGGAAAAGTCTTTATTACTCCCGAAGGCAACATGATATGATCCCGTATTCCTTCACTTACTTTGTCGGAGTCATGTTCCAACAACGTGTCAGAATACACGGTTCTGATTATTTGAATGGAACTAGCTCGTGACTCGACCTTTGGTCATAGAATATCTCGGCGTCCCCGCTTTCTCCTTAGACGGATGACTCTCCTATTTTTTCGCTGGTAAATAGGGGATAGGATCCACTCTACTCTGGCAGCTGAGCTTCTTTACTCTCTCTTGTGCAGGTTGTTCAATACTCCCCTCAATCAAGGGAACGACGCTTTCATCCACTCCTCATGAAGAAGATTTAGAAAAAAGTGAAGAAATTCTTTTTTGTGGGTTTCATAAGAGAAGAGAAAGATCCCGATTGGTTGGCAAACATTGTTTCAGTGACCAAGAAGAACGGGCGGATTCGGGTTTGCATTGACTTCAGAGACCTGAATAACGCATTCCCTAAGGACGAATTTCCTCTGCCGATCGCGGAAATCATGATAGACAATACCCGCAGATATGAACAGATGTCTTTCATGGATGGCTTGTCTGGGTATAACCAAATAAAAATGGATCCAGACGACAAAAGGCACACGTCCTTTAGAACTCCATTCGGTACGTACTGCTATACAGTGATGCCATTCGGTCTCAAAAATGCTGGTGCCACCTACCTTACTAGAAAGGGCTATGATGCAGATATTTCGAGATCAACAACATAAAACAGTAGAGTGTTACGTGGATGACCTCGCAGTTAAAAGCAGAAAGAAGATCACCTCGCAGATCTACGAAGGGTCTTGGAGATACTTCGAAAGCAGAACATGAGGATGAATCCCCGATCATGCTTTCTGGGGGTAGTAACTGGAAAGTTATTGGGATTTGTTATTACAAAAGATGGAATCACAGTTGACCCAGCAAAAACTACAGCCATCCTTGAAATGAAACCACCAACTAACCTCCGGGAACTCAAACGGCTACAAAGAAGAAATACCTCCTTCAGAAGATTCATCTAAAACCTATCAGGAAGGTGTCAACCGTTTTCACGCCTAATGAAGAAAGGGATCGAAAAAGTATGGGATCAAGCCTGTGACAACGCGTTCCAGAGCATCAAGCAATACTTAACACAACCACCAGTCCTAGCCTAGACCCACCCACCGACCACTTTCTCTGTTACTGTTAGCTTTCTTGTATGGCTATGGGGAGGAACTCTCTCTGTCAATGGAAGTTGTTCTCATCTAGTCGACATCAATTCTTTCTATTAAATATGAAAATTGCTCGGGCAGACGCATTTCAGTACAGTCGACTACACGAACCCAATGGATAGATCTTCCTATTCGTTGTTGACGACATTAATTCAAAACATTATAACATATCGGGCTTTCGACGTCGGGTCGGGACCTCACCGGAATATTCGTGAAAGTCTCTACACTCAGCTCAGGTGTGCCTAAAGTCTTATTTCGAAGATTCCTTTACCGGTGAAGGGTTGTGTTAAGCCCTCGAGCCTGACCAAATATTCTTGACCTGCGATTCCACCAAGCACCCAACCGCACATCTCTGTCACGGTTGATTCCAGGATACCTGGAGACCAGTTCCATGGCTTCTGACCTGCAAAAGGTCATATACCTTCCACTGAAGACCAAAGCGCAGGAATTCTCTTTTGACTTCTGCACTCGATCTCCAGCTTTGGGTTACCACTGGAGCTGAGAATAAGTGCTCGAACGTTGGGTTGGGTCCTCCTCCATAGCTAGGGAGTGAGACCATCGAAGATGCTCAAGCCAAGAACGCATCCAATTAAGGTACAGCGTTCGCTCAAGAATCTTGATTTCACTGTCAAAATGGAATTCACTAGGATCAATTCTCAGATCCTTAGGTTTCATCGCATCCTTGACGTGGAAAACCAGGAAGCCCTTCAAGTAGCAGCCTGCGGGAAAACCACAGACACTCATTCTATTCGATGGAAATCGTATTTTCCTGTTTTTTAAAAAAGTCCTACGACACTGCCATCTGTACAGTAGCAAACAATTCGAGTAGTGTGGCATATCCTGGAGCATCGCCGCCAATTCCTAGCGAAAGTTTTTTAGTGATTTCCTCGTATCAACGATAAAACTCCCTTAACATCTCTTGCAGAAATGGTTTGATCTGTATTTCAATGTACCGATTTCGACGACGCATTCTCCTGGAACCAGAAAAGATTGAATCTCCGTCTATCCCCAGAAGGCCCTCCCGAAGACGACATTGCTTGAAACATAAAAGAAGACGGGTGAATCCCCTCTCTGTAATAAGATAGATTTTTCAAGTGAATTTCCCACCTTGGGACGAAAGGAAGAATTCCCTGAATCATAAAGAGAAGAGGCACTGATCCATCGAGGTAGCAAACAAGCAGGAGGAAGGATCATAAAGACAAGGTTGGTTTGCTCGGGGCAAGAGGTAACTAGCTGCTTAAGTAGTTGCAGCAGTTGATCTCAAATAGCCAAGGTTGGCTTGGGGATAGGTTAGAGCGTCGGGTTCCAACTTCTATATACCTATGAGACTCCGTTACAACAGTTTTTTCTTTGGCTTTCCGGCAAAAGCCCAGATGTTGAAGCAGGTTATAGAGAGATGGAATTCCACACTGAATCACTCACAAGGGGTGGAAAGAGGAATTCCACACTGAATCACTCACAAGGGGTGGAAAGAGGAGTTCCACAGATAGAATTTACTTATAAATAAAAATAAAAAGGAGAATGGTTGGCCCAGCAAGAAACTGTAGGCCGGAGCAATGTCCATCACCTGGAATAGTATGTCAAAAGTGTAGGGACCAATTTGAATTGGTATCTCAATATCCCCGATCACCTCTCGGCGTGTTCCATCAAAAGCCCGCACTATCATTGTACTAGGTCTCATGTGTGACGTATCCACCGGAAGTTTGGCCAATGTTGACCTTGGCATCACATTCAGGGATGATCCATTATCAATGAGTACCCTTGCCACAACGTGATCTTTGCACTTCACCGAAATATGGAGAGCTTTAGTGTGCCCAGTACCGTCAGGTCATCAGTGAAGGTGATTAAATTCGCTGCTGTTATATTTCCCACAATGCCATCGAGCTTCTCTACGGTAATGTCATGACAAACATGGGCTTGATTCACAGCACATTCAACAAGGCTTGGCGATGTGGCTTAGAGCTTAGGACCAACGATAGCAGCGAAATGCGGGCAGGTCTACGGTTCAATTGTTCAATTACCTTATATTCACTCTGTTTGATCAATTTCAGAAACTCACAAGCTTCCTTTTCAGTGACCGGTTTCTTGTGGTCTGTATTTCGAACTACAACCGGCTCCACAATGTGACCATCATATCATGATGAGAACCCTTACCTAACAACTCCTCATGGGCTTCTCCTTTCTTCGCCTTTCCAACTCCTCATTACGAAGCTTTTTCCAAGTCCTCTGGAGTATAGCATCTACCGCTCCTGATCATCCCACCTACTCAAGATATATTGGTTACTGTATCAGCTATTGGGGTTGTACTGTGAGCTGTAGGATTTAAAAAGGACTACTTGATAGTCATATTTCCATGGAACTGCCCTCGTGTCTTTACTTTTATAAATAAGGAAAAAGGGCCGAGTCACTCTTTTTAATTCTTCGCTCGTAAGGCGAGCACTGAAGCTTCTTTGGCGAGGGCAGGACGATTATAGGGACGTCTCGTGGGAGATAAAGCCCCTCCCGACAGCGTAGAATGATCCAACAAATGAAAGAAAGGATCGGTTTTTGTCAAGCATTGGTTGCAAGATAGAAATTGGACTTCCCTTGTCGAATTCACCTCAGGCTTTGTTTGGGGCCGGAGTCAGACCTATAATATATAATATAAGGAGAAGCCCGAACCCGCGTATCGCCGGATCCATAAAAAGTGATGTCGAATTTCGATATGATTGAGAGGGCCCCTCTTTTTAATGATGAGTGGGATCACATCACGACAGGGAACAAGCTCTTTGCGCCCCACGTATGGCTTCCACTGTGATGTTCGGTGAATAGTATGCCGAGGGGGCTGCTGCTTCGATTTCACTCGTTGAAGAATGTCTTTCCTTTGAAAAAAACTTGTATCTGGCTGGAACGGGTAACTAAACTATACAATCAAAAAGTGATAAGGTAATATTCGCCTGAAGCGGATGGAGACCTCTAACTACGGTCGAGTACTGCTTCTCTTCCTCTGCCCTAGATACTTGGCATCTACAGCTCCTACTCCTTCTACTGCCGCTTCTGACTCTCGCTCCGACTGCTGACAGAACCATCTCTTTAATGCCCTTCCTGAACATCCGGATTGGGATGAATCATTTACTCCTATGGATGTTAAGGGAGGAATGCTATTTTTTTATTTCAATTTTTTTACTAGTATGATGACTAATGGACAATAGACGAAATCCCTTCTTTCGTACTACTTTACCGACTCCTCCTCAGTCTGACTGCCATCTGACATCGGGTCAAGCAGGCCATGCTCCACCCATGACCGGTCGGTCAAACCATGTCCAGCTGTCTCAATTGACTGACACTTGACTCTTCCGCCCCCTGCCCCGGTCAATAGGCACAACCCAACTTGGGTTATCGGCAACCTCTATACCCGATCGATTCTTTTTTTCTCAACGCAATCAGGGTTATCCTCGTCTAGCAAAGCAAGAGCCTTCTTCCCATGTTCCTGGTCTATCTATCCAGCCTAACTCAGGCTACCCTTCACAACCCAATGTAGGGACCCCATGACCGAATCCCCTCGCCTGTAGGATTTGAAAGAGAGTCTCCTTTGGGGTTAACCCTAACCCCCCTCCTCATCCAACCGGGAATGCATCTCATCTTTTTGATCTTCAATTCCCGGGAAGATTTCGAGCGACAGGTCTTAGAGTTAACCCAAGCGGCTACAACTTAAAAATTTTCTCTGGCAGCTATGTGCCATTGTCCAAATGTCAGTCTACCACCCTGGTACAAGATACCTAAGTTTGCGAAGTTTGATGGGAAAGGTGACCTACACCATCACTTGCTACTTTTTCATTTCCGACACTCCCCCGGGATAATAAGGACAACCTTATTTATCTCTTCCAGAAGAGCTTGGAAGGAGATGCCTTAGGGTGGTTCGGGAGTCTCCCGGTTGGGTTGGTAGCATCACATCCTTCGAGGATCTCGCCACTAACTTTCTCAACCATCCTATCTCATTGGCAAGAAGCCAACCATCGCCGATCTTCAGGACAGAGCTCAACGCCCTGAAGAGGACTTGAAAAGCCTTTGTTAGTAGATTTAGGGAGGTTCTAATCAAAACCGAGATCCCTCTACCCGAATCTCAAGCTGTCCAGATGCTGGTCTTAAGGAATCTTAAGATTTGGTTGACCGAGCAGAAGCGGAAGAGGGATGGATTCATTGCCGCAACTGGGCAAGCGAAGTTTGTTAGCTTTCTTTGAGGTCTTTAATGAAAACAGGGCAAAGCAAGGAAATCGAAGAGGGGTAGATTATACCAACTCCAACTGATAGCATCCGAAAGATGAAGCCCTCAACCGAAGGACTCTTTTTATCGAAGAACTCATGGGAACTTGCATGATCAAGACTACTGAAGAAGATGTTCGTACTTCGGAGAATACAACCCAATCAGAGCAACATCTCGAAGAACTTATGGAGAAATAAGAAAAAAATGGCCTCAAGCAAAGGCGAAAAGCAAGACGGTGATTCTTTGCTTTGAAGCTCGTTTTTTTAAGCGGTTGGAAACGAGAAGTATTGGATATGTTTAGTCCTTATCTCCTCAAGCATCCGGTAATACCATTTTTTGCTTAGAATAGAAAAATGTTTCTTTCCTTCCGAGATGATCAACCTAGCCCTCTCCGATAAAAGAAAAAGTGAAGCTCTTCGGCAGAAAAATGTTGTGTTTCATCTTTTTCTTATAGGGAACGGTTTACAGCTATGTGGCTCGACCCTGTAGTACTCTTCTAAATATTTTTAGGTGACAGGTTCTTGTGCCCAAATCGGTTAGCATCTATTGTTGAAGACGGAAAAATGATGCCTTTTTTTCCTTTATCACCTGATTTGTATCAAGTTTGAGACGAGGTTGAAGATATCAAAAATTCTAATGAAGTGTCATGGTGATTAAATTGTGTGGACAGCAAGCCCAGATGGTGAGTATTCTATAGATTCTGCATGAGAAAGTCTTATATAGAATCTCCGCTGAAGGTTGAATGGGCTGGATTGGTTTGGTTTAGTAGCCATGTACCTCGGTTTTCTTTTTATTACTTGGATGGCTCTTCGGAAAGCACTGCTCACTCAAGATATCTTGGTCTCTTGTGGTATAGTATTCTAATTAGTCGATCTAGTTGCTGCTTATGCAGGATGCACGTGGAAGACCATGATCACTTATTCTTTTTGGTCTTCCTATTCAAAGAAAGTGTGGAGATCTATCCTTGGCAGATGTCGGTCTCGTAGGAGAGGGCGGTTCACATGGGATAAGGAGATCAGGTGGGTCCGAGACCCTTTTTTTGGGTTATGCAAATCCGAAGAAAGACGCTTTCTTTTTTTGTGCAACAGTGTACCGCGGGTGAACGTAACTCTCAAATTTTCCAAAATCAATATAAGCCATGGGAAGAGATAATATAATAGTTATGATCACTAGGGATACCGGAAACAGATTCCTTAGTTTGCGAGATGCAGTGGACGACGCTCCCAAGAGTAGAGAATTCCTAGACTCTTGGCAGATTTCAGTCAAATTTACTGTTCCATCTCCCACATGGTGTTCATGGCGCCCTCCGGACCCAGATATGTGGTGCTTGAACACGCACGGTTGGTTCTCTTAGAGGTGATTTTGCAGGGTATGGATGCATCTTAAGAGACCATGCTGGACAGCCGAAAGTAGCGATTACAGCCAGGTGTCCTCCTTTCTCCATCCTTGTGCACGAGCTTGAGGCAATTCGAAGAGGAGTGGAAGAGGGCCGTATCTAGATAATGAGCTAAACGGCTTCTATGCCCATCTTTAAGCCGAAGGCCAGTTGAAATGATTTAATATAGCGGAGCGGGATCTGATGGGATAGGGTGCGCCGCTAAGAAGTCAGCCAAAGCTTGGCCCTTGACAGCTTTTTGTGGAACATAAATGATGTCGAATTGCGACAAGAGAATGGACCACTTAGGTAGCTGTGCATTCAGAGAGCCTAAAAAAGACTTCTTAGGGCGGAATACGGCTCATCAAGTCAAGTAATGTCGCAACTTGAGTACTGCTCACATTAATGCGAGGCATTCCTTCTCAACAGGAGGATATCGGTCTTCTGCTCCGACCATCATCCGACTTAGGTAATACATACAGGGCCCTCTCTTTTCCTTCGTCATCTTTTTTTGGGCCAGGAGTGCCCCCCAGTGAGTAGTCGAGAGCGCAGATGTCACATATAAATGGTCGTCCTGGTACAGGGGCGGCTAATACCGGCAGCTTAGTCAGGTATTCTTTTTATGCTTTCGAATGCATCTTGGCATGCTTGGTCCCAGAAACTCCACTCCTTTTTTCATTAGACGAAAAAAAGGTGTTGGAATCGACTTATAGAAAACTACTGCTTTTCCGTTAGCGAGTACAGTTCAAACGGAACTGAGAAGTTAAGCTTACAAGTGTCTACGTAAGGAGACGGTCCGGTAAGTTAAAGTCAGAACGCGTGTGGAAGATAGAGCTCAGGCACCTACGTAAACTCCTGAAGTTCCGGGTTGGTGAGAGGGAGGTTCATAGATAAACTACTGATGTTACGGTAGTCTTTGGCTCTTTGTCGTAGAAATCCTATCTCTCGGTTATCAAAGAACCGCTTCATATGCTTATGTCTCAGCAGATGATCGACGAGATCGAACGATTACTCCAGGCAGGCTTTATCCGGACCGGACGATCAAATAGAAAGAATGGATATCTCCCATGTGGTTTGCGCCTACTTTCCTTAGGGTTAAGTGTTACATAGAGCATTAGCTCAACTCAAAGCCTTTCTCTCCTTTTTCTTTCCAAGCAATCAATGCGGCTAAGCAAACTAGGTAACCCCTACCTAAGGGGGCCCCGCCCGACTTCCGAGGGTCGAGAGGTCAGTCAAACCCTGATCCGGCTGCTCCGGGAAGAAATAGATAGCTGTGAATGATGGATCAATAGGGACCTTATTACCCGTGGGCTTTTTCCATAATATGCTCTTCATCTTTGCTTTCGGTTCAGGATAGAGGTTAAGAAAGAGGTGAATCAGCATGTGAAAAGCATCAATGGAAAGATTGAGTGGACAATGAATGGATAGCGCACAGTTCTTCATAAGTCCGATAGCACGAACGATAGATTGTAAATCTTCCCACTAGTACTTGTTTAGTTGTCACAATCTCTATTCCGCATCTTAGTCTTTTTTTCATGTTGTTGGAATCTCGAATCATCCGTTTATTATTTTTCTATCATCTTGTTTGGAAGACCAGTTTGAGGATGGGTGGACTATTTTTTTGGAGCAAACCACCCCATCAGGCTTTGTGCAATCATTTCAACGTTCAGGTTCATGTCGATTCTGCTTGTTTTGTTTTTGTTGATCGACTCAATCCGGTCTATTAGCCTGACTTCTCGGCTTCCTGCTCGCTTTCTGTTTTGACCTCATTCTTCCAATATATATATATAAATTTAAAAAAAATAAATAGATTAGGGCTTCAATGACTGGTCGTGGTTCAAGCCCCATCTTTCAGTTCTTCCTTCCAGCTCGGATAGGAGCCCCCTTCTTCTCCACCGGAAAGCCTCTCACCCTGACCACACCTTTCTAATCTGTTGAACTAATCTAAATGGAACCGATCCTTCCAATAGCCAATCTCGCCTCTCACTGATCGACGATCCCTCTCCCTCAGACTCGAGTCCACGAGCTATCGACTTGGCTGAGACCTTGTTCTGAGATGTTGTTGGATTGCGATGCCTTGATACGTGATGCCTGAACGGACACAGTCTACCATCATGTATGCTGGATGATCAAACCCCTCGGGGCTTTATGAATCGCTTTAAATGGGTAGGTAGGGCAGGACGAGATTGAAAACCAAGTCTTTTTTCATCCTCGAGGGGTGTGAGGGAATACGTATGCTCGGCGGAGCGAGGAAGGGGCAAAAACTCATATATATATGTAAGGGTGGAGCTTGAAGCTGGCAAACCCACATTGGAAAATGAGAGCTTCGGGAGGGAAGCCTGCCTTGGACTAGCGACGTGCTCCCCGGTTAGAAGAAGCACGAGCGAGCACTGCTCAAGTTCGCACTACGTCAGTCTCACTCAGCAAGGCAAACACATAGAAGTAATGAAAGGAAGTGGGCACAACCATATCGAAAAAGGCGAGCGGGGAATAAACTCGAACAAGACCAGGGTCAGCCGACCTAGAAGAACAAACAGAAAGAGATGGATCAACGGATCCAGAGGTAGACTTGTCAAGCGACACAGACACAGATACATAAGGAATCACATCATCACCTCCCAAGTGCGACACCATGTTGACAGTGGCAGAATGATTTTGGAGAGGGTTGGTCTCAATTTTTGTCTGGTGGGGGATGACTCGTACTCGTCTTCAAAAAAACCAATGTATTATCTCGAAAGGCTTGCAACGTCCTGAAGGTCAAAACAGTACCTCGTACCATGACCCTTATTGCTTGTTGCTTGCGGCAATATCTACAAAACCTATCTAACTTATCATCACCAGGCTGAATGTAGTCGGAGGGAGGCAACTTAATCCTATTCATCTTCAACAAGATATCAAATAAGACTCTGTCTTGTCAATAGGGTAACGAAAGTCCTTCCTCTGGCCTTGCTTCCTTGGGCAACCAGACTGCCCATTGCCACGACCTCGTCCTCGTCCTCCTATCCTAATTCAGCAACATGTACATACGCGCCTTGATCGCTATAGAAATCCTCGAGTGCAGTGAATAGAATGGGATAAGTAAGCTTTTCATGAAGAAGACATTTAGCCTCCTTTTCCTGATAGAACTGCTACTTGTGCTTGCTTACTGGACTGGCTTGGCGGGCTCCGGAAAGAAGATCTTCTTTTATGAACTGCTTCGTTCTCGGCCTGGCTGGACTGCCTCCTCCATAACTGGTACTGGTGTCGCTACCTATGCTGCTGATACTAAGCTGGGATCTGCTTCTCGGTCGGAACTAGTGCTGCTCGACCTTACTTATTCTAGTCTTTTTGCAATAAGAAAAATCATTCAAAGGCTGCCAGGAAAGCTTACCGGAATTCTCTCTTTACTTTAAGGCTAAGGCTTTACTTCACTTCAAGCAATTGTTCTCTTCCACCGACACAGGGATAAAGAAAGACTGGTTCCCCCTTTCGAACAAAAAATTCCTCTTTCCCCTTTCACTCAAATAATGAAGTTCCGAGAACAACCTCCTTAAGAGTCATCTTAGCTTGATGTGCCGGATGTTCCCTTACTTATACTTAGTAGGACGGGTCGGTCTACTAAACCATGTTGAGGACCGACCAATGGATATGTTTGGGATAATGAGGAACTGAACCCGCGGAGATAAGAATGGAATGCCTGAGCTTATGTCTTTCGGGGCTTGGTCTGACTTCTTCGCCAGCTGGCTCGCATTCCAGTGTGGAAGTCGAATGATAAGCAATTTCATTGTTGCATTCTTTTTACGTTACGGGGGCGGGTCCTCATGGGATCAATAGCATTTCGTAGGAATAAATAAATAAATAAATAAGTCTATTTAAAATTCAAATCTTGAGCAGAACTTGATAACGTGTATAGGCGGAAACCATAACATAAAAAGGTAGTTCATAGAGGTCTATAGTCCATTTTAATGTTCCGCTCTCTCCACAATATCCTACGACGACCTCTCTCGTCAGGGGCGAGAAGCCCTATCTATCAACAAATGATAGAGGATTGGAAGAAAAATCCCCCTAACATATATATGTTGGAAGATTGGAATATCACATAAATAGATAGTCAGAGGGGAGAAGGCTAAGTAAGCAAAACTGACGAGAGAGAAAGGCTTCGACTCCTTTTTCGTAGTCCGGTGACGGGCCCATATAGAATAGAATAGAAAGAAAATCCTTTTTTTCCGGTATGCCGCTCCGCAAGCAAGGAGTGCCACGCACGAGCGGAGCGAAAACTAAGCAAGGGAATTACTATAATTAATCTAATCTCTTTGAGCATGCGAAATCCTTTGATTGCGTATGGAATATACATCCATGTCTTTCTTGTTCCACTAGCAAGGCAAGGACAAAATTCTCACATGTCCGTTTCGTTATTACAACCTTCTTTCTTTATGTCAAAGACAAGAAGCTACGCGAAAATTCTTTTTTTGGATCTCGGTTGTTCTTAACAGCGATGGCTATTCATTCAAGTCTTCGGGTAGCACCACCAGATTTTTCAACAAGGTGGAAATTCTCGTATTCCGTATGTACATGTTCCTGCGGCTCGGATGAGTATTCTTGTTTATATCGCTACGGCTATAAACAGTTTCTTGTTCCCATTAACAAAACATCCCCTTTTTCTTCGCTCTTCCGGAACCGGTACAGAAATTGGTGCTTTTTCTACTTTGTTTACCTTAGTGACTGGGGGTTTCGGGGAAGGCCTATGTGGGGTACCTTTCGGGTGTGGGATGCTCGGTTAACTTCTGTATTCATCTTGTTCCTTATTTACCTGGGTGCACTGCGTTTTCAAAAGCTTCCTGTCGAACTGGCTCCTATTTCAATCCGTGCTGGACCGATCGATATACCAATAATAAAGTCTCCAGTCAACTGGTGGAATACATCGCATCAACCTGGGAGCATTAGCCGATCTGGTACATCAATACATGTTCCTATGCCCATTCCAATCTTGTCCAACTTTGCTAACTCCCCCTTCTCAACCCGTATCTTGTTCGTTCTGGAAACACGTCTTCCTATTCCATCTTTTCCCGAATCTCCCTTAACTGAAGAAATAGAAGCTCAAGAAAGAAAAAAAACCTAGTTCACTCGCTGAGAGAAGCATCCATGGCTATAGTAAAAGTTCCTCTACAGGGAATAGAGGGAGACACCCATTTTTGATTCCAGCCGAGAAGACCAGGAAAAGGAGAAGGATAAAGAATGTCATATATCTCAGGAGCTAAATCAGTTCCCGATGAACAAGTAAGAATTGCCTCAACAAAAATGGATGGAATTGGACCTAAAAAAGCCATTCAGGTTCGTTATCGATTAGGTATCAGTGGGAACATCAAGATGAATGAGTTAACTAAGTATCAGATCGACCAAATTGAACAAATGATAGGTCAAGATCATGTTGTTCATTGGGAATTGAAGAGGGGAGAACGAGCAGACATCGAACGATTAATTTCTATTTCTCGTTATCGTGGAATTCGTCATCAAGATGGATCGCCCTTACGCGGTCAACGAACTCATACTAATGCAAGGACTTTTCGCAAGAAAATTCGGAAATGAAAGAAGGCTACCGAAAGCCCTTGGTACTTGTCTGATCAATCACACTGTGAAATAGTTCACTTTTTTTTTTTCGTTCGATGTCTTTCACCGGTTACTAATCACGTATACCTATAGTAGGCCCCCTTCGCCACTCCACGTCTGGCTCGGCTTGGTCTCGCTCCCTTCGCCCGCCTATCGTATCGGATCGGCTTCGTCCGTCAAGCGACTGCTTCTTCCTCTATAGGTTTCGCTATCGTGGTAGTTGTCTCTATGTAGTCGTCGGCCTTCGTTAAGCTTCGCCAGAAGCGACTAGTCGCTTCCCGAATGCCTCTTGTACTAATGTGTATGGTCTAGTCTTTCCAATGCCTCCTTCCTTGCCGCCAACGCACGCTAGACAGAGAGTAAGCAAGCTACCTTGCTTGCATTGCATTCGTTAAACGGTAGCTTCCGCGCCCTTCCTGCCTGCTGAAATTGATGTGAATGATCCTGTCTTCGACATCCTATTCAGTCTTATTATATATTTTCTTTTTGTTCTGTCTCTGTTTTCTTTTCGGATTCCGAGGATGAGCCGGCCGATCCTAACATCATTTATGAGGAGCCGGACGACGAAGCCTCCTCCTCAGAGAAAAAGATGTCTCCGACGCGACCGGACTTCAACCAACTATTTGGATTTTTGAGGCGGGTTCGGTCAGGAGGGAAAAAAGAGATATGCTGCTTTCTATCAGTCCCAAGCGGATACCCCCCTGCTTCCACGGTCTGCTTACCGAGGAAGAGATGCGGGAGGACCCGGGGCCAGAGCAAGTTGGGTTGGGGTATAGAGCCGTAAGCGCGGTGGGAGGTGACAGAGGACGTGCTCGTACGGTTCATAGTGGGGTATGATATTCCCGTGGATTGTTGGGAACTTGAAGTCCTCTATATTCGAAATATGCCTTTCTAGGAGCATTACGATCTGCAGCTCAAATGGTCTCTTATGAAGTCTCTATTGGTCTTATTCTTATTGTGCGCCTTGTGAGCACGTTTGGATCCGCGAAGGAAATCGCTCGGATGTTCCCCTAACCCAACCCGGGAACGGACCGGAGGGAACCGCAGCATGAGGAATGTCCGCGTCTCGTCGCAAGGCTCATTTTAGTTTTGGGTCATAGGGCGGGCAGTGCAGTCCGGGGCACAAGGGTCCTGGTACTACCCAGGTGCGAAGAACCCCGGAGGTGACTGCAATGAGCAGAAATGTCACTCACCAGCCTAAACGACGAGCAAACACTCGAACGTGAGAGCAAGGGATCACCCAACGAATGGACGAGCTCCAAGGAGGGAGGAGAGAACCATGCTTTCAGAGAAGTGGCGGTCCGAATCCACTCTAAACTGCGATAATAACTGACTAAGCCGTGCCGTAAGGGGCATTCTCCACACGGGACGGGGCCAAGCCCAGAATGTATGGGTGACAGATCGGCCATAGGAGTACTCCGGGATATACACCAGGGCAACTAATGTCGAGCATACGACGATGCCGCCCGTTTTTCATTTCGTGGAAGTCCCCGGCAGAGGAAAGGGCTGTAGGTGATGGCGCGTTCTGCTTCTTAGGGCGCTGAAATCGTTCCTATGGGGTCGTGCGTGACAGCTGGTATAGATGATGAAAGAAAGGCGGGCCGCTGGGCTTGAACCGGGACCTATTCTCTTAATAGGCGCCAAGCAAAGCGGAATAGGAAAGGGGGCCGAGCTTACTGATGAGTGCCTTTTTTAGTCAGAAATAGAAAAAAAGGGCTTGAATGTGGAGCTAACATGGCTGGCTACAAGTATAGCCAAAGAAAGATGAGACGGGACGGACTGTCAGAGGCCGCAGCGGGACTACCAGAGGAAAGCCCGCCCCCGCTAGCTAACATAGATATCTATTCTCGGTGCGCATATTCTCTTCCCGACCAGGCCAGGCCGAATCGGGCCACCACTTGGGATGGGAATGGCTCAGACCACATGCATCATTTGATGAAAGCACTCTAGTCCAGTCGCCTCCGATCAGTGTCTTGTCAACCACCGGACCCTAGCTCCTCACCAAATGCCCTTGGGTTGGGACAACACAGCACATGAGTAGTTCGCTCAAGGACCACACCCTCTCGAGAGCAGGATGCCGGCCGAGATGGAGCTGGGAGCCAACCTATACTTTCCTTGGGCTTGCCTTGCCCCAACATCTAAATAAAGGGCGGGCGCCGAAAAAGGAAGCAGTCTAGCCTTTTTCGACGAAAAGCTTAGCTTGGTAGGCGCTGCTTACTCACCCTACTCCCTCAGACAATGCAATGCTCTGAACACGAAAGTTTGCAGTTCAGCCCCCTTCTCCCATGCGGAGTCAGAGGCAGCGCCTCGGAAAAAGCACGGACGAGCCACATGCAGGGAAAACTTGCACGTGTGGTTCTGGCCGGGGACCCCGGTATACTGTACTAATATGTGTAGGTCCCTGTAATTCGAGTGAGATTGTCATGGCACAAAAGCAGATATGGTCCGGTATTCCCTTGTTCCCCGTATTGGTTATGTTCCTTATTCCTCGTCTAGCGGAAACTAATCGAGCTCCGTCTGATCTCCCAGAAGCGGAAGCTGAATCAGTTGCAGGCTATAATGTAGAATATGCGCGGGATGCGATCCTAAATAGTTCACTGTTGGCGGAAGCCAATGTCCCGGGGTCCCGGGGACTCATTCTGACTTAAACAAGGGGTGGGTCTTTACCAACTTAAAAATCCAAGGTTTTAGGGAAGAAAAAAGAGGGGCAGGGCACTCTTCATTCTTCATTCGAAACTCATGAATGTCGGGTCGGGGCTTTCTGCCTTGTTATCAAAAAGGGGAGTTGGGTAAAGCAAACTCCCTCCTTGGACGAGCACGGAGCTTAGTCAAGTAGAACCGGGTTGCGCTGCTTGATGCTCCGATCGAAAACAAATCAGTGGGGCCATGCCGGTACGACAGAATATGCGTTAGAAAGGTCAATCCCTCCCCCCCTTTTTTAGTCAAAAAGAAAAAGGGCCGAACTTCTAAAAAGCAGCCCGCCCGCTTCCATAGAACAATAATATCGTGGCAACGTAGACCTAAGTGGGTTTATTGGATCCTGGGGAACCATCACAAGTACGGCCGGCCTATAGAACGAGAATGCCGTGTCGTCCAGCAGAGCTTAGAAGAAGGTGACTCGGAGCCTAGAAGAAGGAAGGTGACTCGCGCAGACAGCTGACTCCTTTTCAATAGAAAGGAATAGTCAAACCAACCCAGCTGGCTGGTCAATCTCAGTGATCTTATCGGCCGGCAAACCGGAGACGGACGACCACGGTCCCGACCTTACCAGCACCGTAGGTTTACTAATCAATGAAGCCCCTCAACCTACTCTTTTTCTGACAAAGTCAACCAAGCCGGAACAAAACCGACATCTTGTTGATATTGATTGAGTTGGAGGAGGCAGAGACTACCACGGAATCCATCCATAAACCTACGCGTCACGACAGTTTCCAAAGGAAAGGTGACCCCTCATCTCCTCTCCAGTGGGAGGCCAAGAAGTCGGAGCACGTAGGAATGCCGACCACGTAATAAGCCACGTCTGGCTGAGGCGAGCAGCAAGCGGGGTAGAGTCAAGTAAAAGTACAACAACGTTGGGGTAGGACGCTAGTATAGTACTTAAACTAGGGTTGCTTCTTAGCGCTAATCTTGCGTTTTTTTCAGCAGGCTGTGTTAGTTGTAGAGCGCTAGCGCGCCTTCCCTCCTTCTCTCACTTCGGAAAGATTTAGCAGTATTTTTCTTATGGTCTTTAGAGTACGATACATCGGTGTAAAAAGATTGAGTAGGATCAGTAAGGTATGCACAGACAAAAATGGCTGTACATGCAAACCTCGTTTGGGGGTTTCCCTCACTGCTATCAGTTTGTTAGTGAGAGGGTGAGTAGGCAGCGCCTTCCACGTTGGTTCCCACGTCATCCCCTGGAATAGTGGCGATACTAGGGACGTAACGTTTGAATAGGCGAGCCAGAAATGGCTCAACCTTGGCTACAAACGCACGAACTCTATCCATATTGTCCGACGGTGAGATTATAGACTTTAACGTACTTGCATTGACCTTCTTCGCCAATAAATAAGATTTTTTTTTAATAATGAGAATAAGGACAAGTAAATACGGACAAGCATGTCTGATCGGTCATACCTTACATAGATAGCCTTTCTATGAAAGGGAGAGATAATACGAGAGTACCCCTGATCGTGTATGTAAGAGAGGTCGGTACTGGCAGCAGACAAGGGCTGTGTAATGGGTCGCATCCCCCCCGGCTTATGTGATTTAGGAATCCATGATCGATACGTCGAAGAGAACTGAAAGGCAGAATTAATTAATTACCTATGAATCTCCTCTACTTGGGACTTGTCAAGAACTTTACAAAAAAATGCAATTTAAAAAGTAGAAGTAGAAAAACTCTTCCCAAAGGTAGTAAATAACAAATAAGAACTTCCTCAATAAATCTTTGATCTTCGAGTTTATTCCCCTATGTTGCCCGTGTGAAAAGAAAGATTTTTCCATGTTTCCCGAGAGAGACTGCCTTCTCTCAGGCCAGAAGTCTTCTACTTCTAGTCGACTGCTCTATGACGGGCTTCCGTCTTTCCTGGGCTCTGCTCGCTCGTCTACGCTCCGACCAATTCAATTAAGTAAGTATAAATGGAAAAACGATGTTTCCTTTGCTGGTAGTATAAGAAATAGTAGTAGTAAAAAAAGAAAAAGGCAATCAATCAGAATCAAGGAAAAAAATGAATTTTCAAATGTAAATAAAAATAAAGTATAAGTATAAAGTAGTAGTCAAAAAAAGTGAACTTTTTTTCCGTTATATAAATGGGATCCCTATCTTTATCTCTATCCAAGGGGATACCTATCTATATAGAGAGAGATCTATCTATGAATCGATCTAGACTATCCTCTATCCGGATAGATATGTCCCCTATGAGCGAGCCGATCTTTCTTTTATTTTTTTCTTATATGTTTTGGCCACGTCCGTTTCCGCTCCGAAGAGGAAGGTTTGGATCTTTCAATCTTATGTCGTGAGGGATATGACCCTATGTTAGGCCCATAAGATACCACAGCTTTTTGTGTTCTATGATTCACCTCCGAATAATGAGTAGGTAGTTCGATCCTTTTGATTCTTATCTTCCTAGTAAACGGGGATCCGGAGCAATAGGTCGAATTACTATATAAATAAGACTTGTAAACAAAAGGACTTATTGTTCGAGTAGGAAGATTTTCGGTTTTTTTCTCCTTCCTTCTCTTCGATAATAAGAAGTATTTAAAATGAAACAAATTCCTCTTTATTCTCTTGTGCTCAGCGAAGGAACTGCCTAAGCATACTTTTTTTCGGATCCAAACTTCTTTGTTCTTTTCTAAGTCTTCTTCTTGCATAGAAGAACGCAACTCTTGCAAAAACCGGGATTTGAGTAGTAGGCGGCACCCCCTCTGAGTTTTGAGTAGGCGGAACCATTCTGTTTTTGGTTCTTCTCCACATTCTGACCGGCAGGAATTTTCCAATGATTTTTTCAACTGATATGTCGATATAGAAAGATCTCCTTATTTCTTCACCGCGGGTTCTCGCCTCACTTTCTTGAAAAAGATATTAGATCACCGTGGGAAACTTTCAAATGAGTAATGCTTACCAGTCCATTATTCACACAAACCCTTCGATGACTTATCGGCTGCCTTGCTTGAGGAAGAGTGTCACGAAAAATGGAGACGAACCGGAATCACGTCCGATCTTGTTTCTTGATTAAATAGAAAAGGGATATATGAAGTTCGTTCTCTTCCTCTGTGCATCTCCCTTATGGGTAAATCCCCCATAATAAAGGGGCAACTTTCGTGTAGTTTGTGATTTGATGTTACTGTTTAGATTTTCTCTTAGAGAAAGATTTCTTTTAATAGATCTCCTCTTGTTCCTCAATCTTCGGAGAATGCGGCGTTGTATTAGAGAAAGTTCTCTGTTCCAAACATTTCCTGGAAGTAGACGACACGTTTTAAATCTTAATGCAGGCATGGCATATCTCGTTGAATCAGTCTTTTTCGCCACATCGCGTATAACGGGAATCGAACCCAATTCTTCCACGACCCCCCACGAAAGGTCCTCCCTTAACTACGAGAATTCCTGTGGTTGCCTAGTTGTTGTCAGTTTTCATAAGTCCTAGATATACTACTCGTAAACACTAGAGGAAACCCCTATACTTACTTGACCGACTGCTAGACAGTGCTCAGGTAAAGGGCAGTGTCAGAAAGACAGCGGGAAAGCTCATAAAGTGTGGCGTTCCGAAGACTCCCTCTTACAGAAATCCGGACCTGCCTCTCCCTGCAGTCAAAACTCTCCTCTCCAGTGGGATCCGCCCTCAGGCTGAGCCAGAAGCCTCGTCTCCTTCAACTGATTCAAGTTTTTCAGTCACTAAGAAAGTAATCTCACTGAACATTGGATTATAAAAAACCTAGTAATAATTACAACGCGAAATCTAAAGTCCAATATTTATATACAACACACACATATTCCTCCCTTACGAAGAAGAAAATCCAGTGGGTGGTGGAAGGCTTCAAGAGTGAAGAAAGGTTCTTAACCACCGGAGACCGGTTTTTCGTGAAATTTGGGCGAGAGTTTTTTTCTATCCTCTCTCACTTTTTAGGAAGATAGCCACTGTCTGTAATGATATAAGAATTTATAATCACTATATATATATAATAGGGAGATCAAATTCTTGATCGAGACTCCCATAGGTGTGCTTCTTTTCCATTTATTTCTTCTTTTTGTCTTTTTTTGTTGTTCTTGAGTAAGTCCGTGTGCAGTACGGAGCCCTTAGTCGTGCTGCGGCTCTGTGTCAGCCTTATTGATATCCGACCCTTCACAGATGTAAGAATCCGCTTAATCTACCAGGAAGGCAAATCGACATATCCGTCAGAGAATCATCCTTTCTTTCCCCCGGACTAGTAAAGGGTTGGTTTAGTTTTCTAGTATAAGAACACGTTTCAAAGCCCACCAGTCAATACCAGGGGGACCGCCTATCCAGAAAGGAAAAAGACTATGTGAATAGTAACCTACAAAAAAAGGAGGAGAACGCCTTTGTTGAGTCTTTGTCTTCTTCCCTGGAGCTTGACTCATCTTTTTCAGACGGTGGTCTCTGAGTCACCGCGTGAGGAAGCACTCTTTTTCAAAAACTCAGATAGAGCCTAGCGGGTTCTTAGGGTTGAGCTTCTGTCAGAGCTAAAGCCCACCTTTTTATCTTCTCTGACTGTAGATCTAGGATTGGTCTTTGTCTTTTTCCTCTTTACTTTGATTGATTGATATTTTAGTAATGGAATGAGAATCTTGATGAGGCTTGAGATCTGGATAGAATGACCGCCTATTTGCCACTATGCGCGCACCTCACTCTTTTATTATTTATTTTTATGTTATTGTCTTTAGTCATCTTCTTTTATGCTCCTGTCTCAGAGAAGTGTTGACTGAAGCTCTTCCTCAGGTCATGAAATGTGAGAGATTGGTTCACTTTCTTCCTTAGGGATCCATCGTTATCGGGGCAAGCATCCCTCTTCGGAGGTTAGGATTGATTCATGTGTCAAAGGGGAGTTTGCGTTGACAGATCCTTAAGCAAAATGAAGATGATCCAAAGAAAAGAGGAAAAGGGCTGAACTTAAAGGGGATTGGCCGACCTGGAGACTGAGAGCTCCACTCAAGGAATCGATATGATAAAGTGTCAGTTTGACGACAGTGGGGATAAGAGTCTATATCAGTAGAATCTCCCTTTTTAAAATAGGAAACGAAAGTAAGCTCGACCAACCCTTGCTTGACCCGCTGACCTATGATCGGCGAATTTCGACATCTTTGATCCCGTCTGATGAAACCGCATCTTGTTCTGACTGTCCCTCTTACAGGGAACTCTTTTCAGGCAGACCGAGAGGAGAGAGAGGAAATAGCAAAGAATCATTCGGCGCGTAGTGAACTGCTAGAAAGATCAGCACAGCTAGGGAAGCCGTTGAAACCCGATCATTCGAAGCAGCACAGACGGACCGAGGGCCTGGTTTGTGCCTATGATGCCATTGTCAAATCACACTCGAATGGGCGAAACACAGAGAAGAAAGAGACCTTCCATCCAGCTTTCAGGTCAAGGAAGATCCCCAATAAGAGGGCGTTCCGGTCGAAAGCAAGATTAACAGCGGACTTGTAGCGTAGAAAGAATCCATAGACAGGAAGATGTTGCAGAAAGGCTTCAACGACTACATTTTGACCAAACTTCGTCCGTCCTGGCTTTGAAATCAACCTTTAGGTTGAAAAAGGATTGGTGGATCACCTCTCAGAAAGGGAGGGACAGAGGGGCACCATGCAAGAGAGACGGAGGAACTCAGTAGGGAAGCGGGGATAGAAAAAAACCTCAAAGATGAATTGAAGAGGCCCCATACATCCAACGGGCAGGGTAGAGTCTCAGACGGAGGCACGCCACCCTGCGAGAAGGAACAGAGCTTCCTGGCATCTCTTCCCTCTGACGAAGAAGTTGAAAGAGGAGACTAAGTAGCATCCATTGCCTGGCCTATGATATATGGATCACCTTTCGAAGTCGACAAAGGCTAGTTCATCACATCACATAAGTACGCTCCCGAACGACCAACTTCTTTCGTCAGGTGTAGCACATTCAATCAAGGTCAAAGTTTCCTCATTCTTGCTTGACTGAACCCTCCAGTCACGATCAACAGGGAGAGATTCATGGTCGGGAAGCAGAAAGCTTTCTCCGGTGAAAAAAAAAAAATCCTTCTTCCTCAAAGGGGATCATCTACCTCTTGCGAGCGCTTTCAAGCAGTTCAAAAAGAGAATCCATATCTTTGCCTTTATAAGCACTCATCACAGGCTTTAGACGATAAGTTGGAGTCCAATCCTTCTTTTCACAAGGATAGACCGGATCCCGGGGGAACCTCACAAAGTTTGATGGAGATGCTGCTCATTGACCAGCCTTTGATCCGTCAAAGCCTGAGCAGAAGTAGGTTAGGTTGTTCAAGATATACTACCCCGTTGACTCTCTATCAGTATCAGTAGGGCGAACAAGAAAAGCTTTGGTGGACGACCAGTCACAGTACTCTTCCTTGATCCAATGAAAATCGTACCTCTATGGGGAAAGGCAATCCCCCATTGATCCAAGAGGCAAACATCCAAATCTAGCTAATGAAGTGAAATCAGGGGGGCAGACAAGACGTTCTCTGAAGTCTCTCTCTTTCCAGGAAGGGGGTGCTTGTTCGGTGTCAGAGGATCCCTGTTCTCCTTGCATAGAAACCACCCTATGCTGGTGCTGGCTTTAGTTCTGATTGATGATTTCTCCTGTTTGTTGGGATTGTTCTTCTCAAGAGATTGTCAATCACGAACTCCTTCCTCTGCTGACAAAGGCTCTCTTCTCGCGTGGCTTTCCTCACCCTGCTTGAGCGCCCCTGTGCAAAAAAAGGCCTTTGCCCCTGCTCAACTTTGCCTCCTACACCGGGCGGTCAGATCAAAATCTCCGGAAACATGGAAGGGCGCGAGTCAGCTATCCAGTGAGCCGAGCTTCCCTGTCGAAAAGATGCTTCCCATTGGAAAAGAAAGAGAATCGCTCGAGAGTAAGTAAATAAAATTTACATAGATAGAGATCAGAGTTTGGATGAGTGGACGAGATCAGAATAGTAGCAGCTGCCCCTTATGAAAGAGTGGTGAAAGAAAGTCTGATTCATAAGTATGTTAGGAGAGAAAATTCCCTCTAGGCCTCGGACGTAATAAGACAGAGCCAGAAGGAGGGGACAACTGTCGTACACGCTGCCTACCCTACATAGGATGGAGCAGGGGACCCAGACCCTGATCTAATGCAGGTGAGTATATATGCTAGCTCCACCGCTGCTGGTACTGCCATAGATTGGAGTTCTACCGGTTCCGCTGCTCGAAAAAGCCACTGTCTATGCCTCCCGGTGATGGCCGAGGTGGTTATGAGTAAGCCGCTGCTTCAACGAAGGATCTACTGAGCGAACTACTAAATCAACAAGATCCATCCCCGGCCCCCGCCGCGGGAAAGGAAGTAGAGGTAGGGATAGCAAAGGAAGTAGACCCCGCTAAGGAGAAGGAGGGTAGTCTAGTTAATACCAACCGGCTGAGTTGCGTCAGTCTTTCAGCGGCCGGTGAATTAACTCATAGGAGTTCGATACTGTAGTCCGTTGCATGATATGAAGGAATACAATGCCCTATGCTCTCCATTTTTTTAAGAATTTCTATATAGAAAGAAGAGCTCTCTTTCATTTTTCGCTTTTCATAAGAAAGTTGATTCACTCTCTCGGCCATGCGAATAAGGTAGCCAAGATAACAAAGTAGATCTCGCCCAATAGCGCCTTCTTAGGCCGGTCACCAGGGTTGAAGCAACTTGCTACTTCTATCGCATGAAAGCTCGGAGTTCGATAGAGTGATCAGTCGTACTAGCTTGCTATTCGAAAGACCCGAAATTCGACATGGTGCAGGTTATGAAAAAAAATTTAATCTGGGAGGAGCAAAGTGGATGAGTGTGACACTAAGGCCGTTTTTTTAGATTTTTTTGAAGTAGTAGGCGATTGGTTTTTGTTTTTAACGTCGAGCTTTCAATAGGTTTTGATGCATATTTGACACGTCCGAATATGCGTGTGTGTACCACAAGTGCACGGGTGTCGAAGTAATAAATACCCGGTGAGTTGGGTAGTCGAATCCACAGGGAACAGGGCTACTAGTACTAACTTCTTCTCTGCTATCTAGCCTAATGATAATGGGATAGTGTGGTGATCTAATGTGCGAAGAGATGAACACCGGAGACGAATATGCAAGGGTAAAAATGGAAGGAGAATCTCAATCAAGAAAAGTGGGGTATTCGGGCAATGCTCCCCCTAGGATTCGGTATTAGGTACCGGATAAGCAAAGTGTTTCTATGATGAGTAAGTTAAGTCATGGAAATCCAAACATAATCGGGTCTCATCTCTAGATCACCGAGACTAGTCCCCTACGAGGTCCCGGTGGAGAAATCGCTCAATCTCAACACCTCACACCACATATGACCGCAAAGCACTCTAGGGATTCCAAACTGTATCCAATTCCTAAAGATTGATCCAACCCTAATTCCCCGGCGAAGGATCCTAACCCCCTACAAGGTCCCGGGCGGAGAAATCGAGCAATCTCACGCCTCCCACCAAATATGGTTGCATAGAGCTTAGGGAATGGAGATAGAATACACCAATCGGAGGGGAAAGGGGACACTTCACTATCTCATGACTCACCCTCTCAACCCTCTTCAATCTTGAGGTTCTAACCCTAATGGAGATCTCTCTCCCACCAAGGCAACAAATCATGCAAAACCAAATAAACCATAAGATCAATAAGGCAAGCAAGCATTAAACAATCAAGAATGAAACTTAATCAAACTTGGATTAAATAGAAACACAAAACAAATCCACAAAAAGATGAGAATCCTAGGGTTCACAAGCCCAAATACCCTCTAGGGTTTTTAGCCCTCCATGGAGCAACATACAAAAACACACCATCAATGAATGAAAGTACATTAAAACCATAGAAATAAACCCCCTTATATATGAACCGATGGCCTTGATGGAGAGCTTCGACGCCTTGAAGGACCCACTCCGAAAGCTAGGTTCACCGGTGGCTTCCTTGGTGCTATGACGGAGGAGGAATCCATCAAAGTTGGTGATGAAGTGCCTCCAAAGCCGCAAAGACCTCCTCTCCAAACCCCTAGCCGCCTCACCCCTCAAGAGCCGCACAAAAGATGAGAAAGAATAGGGCAAAACAGCTATTTATAGGCGTTAGATCGGCTCGTCACGCGTGCCCCTCACGCACTGCGTGGATTTTTCCACGCGCCCGCGTGGGTCGCAAGAATTTCCACGCCGGGCGCACGGAATTTTCTACGCGGCCGCGTGAACAGTGCTTTTCACGAAAACGCGGTCCAAACACTCTTCTCTTGAGGCCACATGTCCGGGCACACGTCCCATGTGGTAGGCTATAAAACTTTTTCTTCATCGACGTATCTTTTGAGAGGTCTTGCAATCTTCACAAAGAGAAGGAATATGAAGATGTGGCTGCCTTTTGTGCCCTTCCAAATAGTGAATTAACTTGAATCTTCTTGGAAGTTGGCACACATCTCCACATTTATGAACTACTCTCGTGTCTTGGTCCTTCAATTGAACAAGAACTCCCAACATTGTGTCTTTTATAGCCTATCTTTGCTTCCTTTTTTTACTCTTCAAGGCATTCACAACCCTATATGCATAAAAAGAACACCAAATACACAATATGAGACATAAACCACAGTAAAAATGATGCTCAATGCATGTAAAACATATATAAAAAAATATGTCTACTCAAGCACTTATCAATATTGTTTCGGAAATGAACAGTACTGTAGGGGCACCGAGAGTCTCAATACTACCAACCGAATGGATAATAACCGGTAACGAAATTGGATCCATGGGAACAGGGCTCAAAATTGCTTACTCGCGGACTAGCCCTATAATCTGCTGACCTAGAACCTACTCTCCCTCATCGCTGCCTTTATTTGATAGAGTCGGAGATACTCCCCGCCTTTGAAAGACTTCTTCAAACTAGGCTTGCTACAGCTTATTTTTAAAAAGCTTGATAAGAGCTAACTATAAATACATATCTAACTGGCTTTCTTCAAATCAAAGGCTTTCTCACGTGATAGATTGTGCCCTATTCCCGACTTCCTACTTAAATTGAAATAGTAAATTTTGATTGCTCACACTCAAAGGAAAAAAGGCATCCAATGTTGTATTCTATACTATGCACCGACATAAATTTAGCACTCATCACAGGCCCCGCCATCGAAAGCTTTATTCCGCCCTTGAAAAGCTCTATCTCTACTTTGTCCCTCGCTTGCTTTCTCGTTTCTACTCGTAAAGAAAGGTGTTAAAATGAACTCTTTTTGAGAGATGGCTTTCAAATTCCCTTTCATATGAAAAACTTTCTTAACTTAAAAAGGCTTTTATGGAGACATATTTCCTTTGCCTTAAACAAAGAGAGCCCTCGACTTGTATGGACCGCCATAAAATAATCTTCTTGGTACAAATGATATTTAAGCAATAAGCTATCTAGTAACCTCACTAGGAAATATGCAGAAATACCCTAATATGATACGCTAAAGATTCATAAATAAAGGAAATTATAGCCAAGAGCAAAGATGCACTGGAGGGAATCTGGATCATAGAGCAAATCAGAGAGTATGGTATGTATTTTGGAAGACATTTATATTGCCACCTAGAGTGGAGGATGAAAGATTTAATACCGAAGACATATTTTTAAAGAAAGTAAGAAACATAAATGACACCATTAGATAAGATGTACAGATTGCAGTGTCTCCCACCAGCTTGATAGTAGTAATGTGGGCTTTTGAACTCAAGTAACCTTGTCTTTGAGCTCGCTCAAGCTTCTAGTTTGAAATACGCTAGACTAGAAGTGATTTAGTCTTTCTTTGAGAGGGTGAAAGGCAGGCACACCCGAAGAGTCACTCTTACTATCTCGACTAGCCTAGTTTGAAGTCTTTATTGATGGAACGATTGGTTAGCTCTTCCCCTCGATCCACTAGTTTAGAGTATATATCAGGATTTGGAAAAAAATTCCTTATTTTCGAAGTAACAAAGACCCTAAGCCCTAACTTCTTTGCGTAAAGAACCCGAGTTGAACTGAACGGAAAAGTCATTCTTTACCATTATTGGACCAGGCTTCGACTCTTTAATTCAAACTTAGAGATGCGGACTCTCTGGCTAACCATCGCACAGTGGAAACGATACAAATAAATAGATCAATCGATCAAAGGGAAGGAGATAGAGGAAAACTCAATATCATTGTGCCCTTTAGGGAGGCCTTGAGTGGTCAGATCTTTCCTCACGTACCAGGTGAGTGCTACCCCTCGCTCGATTTAATCGCTTGAAGCATAAAAAAAGAAAGAAGTATAGGAACCGTACTGCCTATTCGTGCAAAAAAATAAGAGCTGATTCTAGCACAACCGATTCCTTTGCATGGATATCTTATAAAGACTATAGCGGGGATATCTTATA
>NW_024087875.1:0-10177 GCF_009730915.1 Dioscorea cayenensis subsp. rotundata
ATTTGTTAAAGAGTTTCATGTGAGAACTAGACAAGTGACAGATGTCACGCCCGAACCTTCTTAGGACGCAGTGGCATCGCCATGCGGCGACAAGAAAGTGGGTCCCACAGCGACCCCACATTCGGTCGCAGTAAGGCTCAATATAAACCTATTATCGAATTATATAACTAGAAGACAACATAATAAAATATCACAAATAGGGTTCCCTAGTACTAGGAACCCCTAAACACAATAACTTAGCAAATACTTGACACAAACGGGGTTTTTAAGATGCAACCCGAAAATATAAATACAAGAACCACATATAAGGTCAAGTCTAGTGGATCCATAGAGGGTACATGCATACTATAACAAACATAAAATAAGAAATGCGAGATAAACCTCTCTTTAACTTGCACAACTAGCTACATCCAGCGTCGCGATCGAAAAGATAAAAGCAGGGGAGTGGTGAGTATGAGAGGTTACCCGATTGAGTGGTGTCGGCATAGATATATGAGTGATAAAGTATTTCAAATGGTAATTCAAAGAAATAATAATAGCATATAAAATCGGGTTCAAGTATTCAACATATTAACAAATAACACAAGATTCATCAATAGTAAAATCAAATAACATTTTTAAAACATGATGAACATAGCTCCAAAAATACTGGTGGCCTAAAGCAGGTTCCCCACACTAATCAGTGGCGCGACTAGGCTGTGGGACCACCAAGGAGTTTTAAAACTTTTTAAAAATTTAAAAGGGTGCCTTTCCTTGGTGTTGGCCCTTTGAGATCCCACGTGTGGTGACCCGGGTTTCTCACTCATGAGAACCCCCTATCAATGGCTCAGCGCACCTCTTGACCGAGGGGGTTAACTCACGCCGCCTCCCATCGAGGCGGACCGTGGAACCCCTGCTGCGATGTCGGACTAAAAGTCCGCATTTGTCACCATCAAAACTAAATGCCACAATATAATTCTTTCCAACTTCCAATTCAAATAATCCATCATACTGATGTTTAAATCACGAAATGTACATCAAACCATATCTCATTTTGCATATAAATACGAAATGCAAGTAAACATGTTTCTTTCAAATAAATAGGTATAAGCATTCTAGTTTTAACCATTTCAAGTAAATTCGTACTCAAAATATATATATATATATATATCAAAGGAAGTCAATTTATCATCAAGTTTATGTGATAAAACACATGAAGAAATACTTTAGTCCTCTTATTAAATCTATGCAATTATAAATTTAACCACTCACCAGAACCCGATCGTCTAGATCATGAGGCCGCACTCCTTCGATCGGCGAGCTCGCTTCCCCTTGGAGGGCGGCTTCGCCACCTAGACTAAAAAGCGAGGAATTCAAAATTTTTAATGAACATAAGAATGATAATCACAAGAAAATGTATAAAAATATGATTATACATGTCTAATACAAAAATATTAGGGTTTTAAAGGCAAAACATCGTCATTTTGGATCCAAAGCGATCTCGAATGTAGTAAAACTAGTTCAATGAGTTCGAGGGTAAGAAGAGCTTCAATGTGGACCAAAAGAAATACCGAGAAAAAGGCTCAAAATTTTTAGATTGCCACAGTAATTTTCGCAATTGCTACGATAACTTGAACCTTATACTATGGATTTTTCTCCCAATTTACAACTCTAAATCGAAAAATTTTTCTTCTACAACATCCTCATACATGCATTATAAATCATTGGCTTCAATTTAAGCCTATGGATCATCATATTCATGGAGAAATCAAAATTTTTTTATATTTCAAAAAAACAAAGGAAATACTGGGTGAAATACAAAACAAAAAAACATTGGATATAAGTCTTACGGATTCGGGGAGTGAGAGAGGAATGAGTTTGGTATTGAAGTTCGCGGAAATTCTCACGGAAAAATTTTTCTTCTAGGGGTATGCTCGGCCGAACAAGAAGAACAAAAAGCAAGGAAGCAAGAAGTGAAGAAGGAAAAGAAGGTTCGAGGGTTTTTCTCTCATTCATTTCATCATCTTAAATAGGAAATGACCTAATTGCCCTCTTAATAGAAAAAAATCATATAAAATGGATCCAAATAGCGGAATTGCCCCGATTTTTTTCACATAAAAAGCTACCATGCAAACATGCAAAAAAATGCCACTACTACTAAATGACCATTTTATCCCTAATGCAAGCATAAAAATCTAAATAGGCCGAGGTCTAAATCGGGAGACGGTACAACACTCTACCCTCCTTAAAAAAATTTTTGTCCTCAAAATTTCGACTTACCAAACTCCACTGAATAAATGAGGATATTTCCTTCTCATGAACCGATTCGGGGTTCCCAAGTTAACTCCTCAATCGATCACTTCTCCAAAGAACTTTTACAAGCGGCACCACCTTTCCCCGAGTACTTTTTCTAGCCGATCAAGGATACGAGCAGGGCCTCGCTTCAAAAGTCAAATCTTCTCGAAGTTCAAGCTGGAGGTGTTTCAAGTGCATCCGACGGATGCGGTACATACTTCTTCAACAACGAAGCGTGGAAAACATTATGGATCTTCTCTAACTACGGTGGCAGCTGTAATCTATAAAGCCATGGCCCAATTCTTTCAAGTATCAAGAATGGCCCAATATAGCGAGGATTTAACTTTTCCCACCTTTACGGAACCGAGTTACTCCCTTCGAGGAGATATCTTGAGGAAAACTCTCTCACCAACTTGGAACTCTAAATCTCTTCTCACATTATCGAGCATAGCTCTTACTGCAGGTCTTGGGCCACTTTTTAACCTATCTTGAATTACCTTCACTTTTTACGTGGTTACCTCGATTAGTTCCACACTCTGCAACTTTCTTTCACCAACTTCATTCCAACGGAGGGTGTTCGACACTTACGCCCATACAAAGCTTCATAAGGTGCCATACCAATACTTGCATGGAAGCTATTGTTGTAGCGAATTCCACTAGAGGTAAGTGCTTGTCCCAACTTCCTTGGAAATCGAGAACACAAGCCCTCGGCATATCCTCAAAGTGTACTGAGATTATGCGCTACGATTGACCGTGCATGCGGGGATGATATGCGATCTTGAATCTCAAAAGTTGTCCCAAGAGCCTGATGAAACTTAGGCCAAAACTGAGATGTAAATCTCGGGTCACGATCAGACACAATTGAAACAGGTACTCCGTGGAGTTTAACGATTTAAACTTATAAATAGCTTCGCTAACCTCTCCAAAGGGTATTTGGTATGAATGGCGAGAAAAATGGGGTGACTTTTGTCAAAGCGGTCCACAATAACCCACCGCGTCATGCCCCTTGAAGAGTGCTGTGGTAACCCAACCACGAAATCCATAGTAATATGCTCCCATTTCCACTCTGGAATAGGTAAAGGTTGTAATAGTCCCTGGTACGTTGATGTTACGCTTTTACTTGCGACAAACTAAACATCTTGCTACAAATTGCGATCTCACGCTTCATTCCGGACCACCAATAATTTTTCCACGATCGATGCGATACATCTTAGTCTTTGCTGGGTGTATAGCATAGGGTGAGGAGTGAGCTTCTTCTAGAATAGCACTACGAGTTACGCATCCCTTGGAACACAAACTCTTCCACGAAATTCAGAATACCATCAACTGCGAAGCCCAAAAATTGCTAGGTTCACCTTTTTTTCCGGTCTACGTATTTCCTTTCATTAACTCTTCATCATTCTCTCGAGATTTACGAGATACGCTCCAGTAATGATGGTCTCACCATAAAATTTGCCAACAAAACTCCCTTTGGCTCGATCTTAAGTCTCACATCCATGTCTCGAAAGGCTGCAAGTTGAGGCCCGATAAAGATGTTGTAGTAGAAGCTAAAGAAGTGGAAGTTTTCCTACTTAGCGCATCTGCAACCACATTGGCCTTCCCTGGATGATAGTCAATCACCAAATCATAATCCTTGATCAACTCTAGCCATCTTTGCTGCCTCAAATTTAGCTCCTTACGGGTAAACAAATACTTTAAACTCTTATGATGCAGTATAAATCAAGCATTTCTCTCCATAAAAGATAATGTCGCCAAATCTTGAGGCAAAAAAACTACTGCTTTGCTAACTCAAATCATGGGTGGGGTAATTCAACTCATGCTTCTTCAAGCGTCAGCGAAGCATAAGCTATTACCTTCCCATCTTGCATTAATACACGAGCAAGACCACATGCGTGAAGCATCCTTGAACACTACAAACTCTTTACCACTAGTAGGTAGAGTAAAGTCTTGTGGCTGAAGTCAAAGCGGTTCTTCAATTCCTTGAAGCTTTTTCTCACACTTCTCATCCCAAACAAACTTTACCTCCTTTCTAGTCAATCGTGATAAAGGTGCAGCAATCTGAGAAAACCCCTCCACAAAGCGCCCGATAATAACCCACCAAACCTAGGAAACTTGAACTTGAGACACATTCTTTGGTTGTTCCCAATCAATGATTGCTTCAACTTTCTTCGATCCACAGATTCCTTCTCCAGATACAACATGCCCTAAGAAGACCACTTCATGCAACCAAAACTCACACTTTGAGAATTTAGCATACAACTTCTCTTCTCGAAGGATGCTACGATCATGTACTGCCAAATGTTGCGCATGCTCTTCTTCATTTCTTTGAGTAGATCAAAAATATCATCGATGAAGACAATTACAAACTTGTCGAGATAAGGTGCGAAGACTACGTTCATTAGATCCATAAAAAGCGGTTTGGGGCGTTAGTCGGGGACAGAAAGGCATGACCAGAAATTCATAATGCCCGTATCGTGTATGCGAAATCTTTGTCTTGACACATCACTTTCCTTGATCTTCAGCGATGATAACCCGGACCTTAGATCAATCTTGAAAAACACTCTTGCCCCGAGCAGCGATCAAATAAATCATCGATTACGGGTAGAGGATATTTGTTCTTGATAGTCACCTTGTTCATTGCCGGTGAGTCTATCACAATGCAGAAAGAACCATCCTTCTTCTTCACGAAAAGCTGGCGCACCCTGGGGTGACACACTTTCGGGCGTACAAACCCCTTATCCACCAAATCCTGCAACTGTACTTTCAGCTCCTTAAGTTCTGTTGGTGCCATGCGATACGGAGGAATGGAGATTGGAGCAGTACCCGGTAGCAAATCAATAGCAAACTCAAACTCTCGGTCTGGAGGCAATCCAGGCAATTCCTCAGGAAATATATCCTCAAACTCCTGGACAATAGGAACATCCATGACGTTTGGTCCAACAATTCTTGTATCTACTATGTGAGCCAAGTATACCTCACATCCCTTGCGTACAAGTTTCCTTGCTTCCACAGAAGATATTACACACCTCGAAAGAACCTTCCTTTCACCCTCAAACACAACACTCAGTCCATGAGAGCTTTGCAAAAGTTACTTCCTTCTTGAAAGCGAGTCAATGGAAGCCTTATGCCCTATTTAACGAGTCCATACCAAGTATGGCATCAAAATCTCGCATCTCCAATGGAATCAGATCTGCCTCAAAATCTACACCCTTCACTTTGATAGGACATCACTGAAAAACTACCTCCTTGATAATCTCTTCACCCAGAGGTGTTTGTATCGAGTTCACGATCTAATGAGGAGGCTATTCTATCGGCATGACATGAAAATGCGGTGCTAACAAAAGATCTCTCGACCACAGAGTCAATCAATACATATGCATCATCTTTGAAAAAAATAGATCTGATACACATGTAATCACGTTGGGTCTGTCCTCGGCTTCCTCGTTGGTCATGGCAAAAACTACGGTGCGAGCAGGGTACGAGGTCGTCTTTGTTCCACCTTGTGGACTATTACTAGCGACAAGCGCGATGCGGTAGGAGACAGCGGTGTGTAAGTAGTAGGGCGGTACACCTTAGACTAACTACATGCGTCCCGAGAGGAGGTGCTGATCACAGTGTTCCATGGCCTAACTCCGGACATGTTGACTTAAGATGACCGATGCACTTACGTAGCTCTGCGTGGTTCCGCGGCATGGACACGGATGGAATCTATTGGGTTCGGCATGCAGGGAACATTTTCGGTTGATTTCCCTCCAGCAGCGCCACTGCGCCGGATGTAGCACCCTTCCGATTGCCCGACTTGCCTGATGGAGTGCGGCCCGAGGCGGATCACGAGACACGAAGAAGTACCCTCGCTCTTCTTTGCGGCTTGGGCGGCATGAAAAATCTGAGTTTCTTCTCTTGGCCAGAATTTTCACGAAGGCGTTTACCTTGCAAGAACCAATTTCATCGAGCCCCTCAATGCTAAGCCGAACCACTTCTTTGAAGCTTTGATTCGATAGCGCCATCTTCTCTACGATACTAAGATTCGAGTCCTGCCTCAAACTTGGAACATAAAAGCTTCTTCACCGCCAACAATTTCGGTACAAAATTTGCCAATTCTTTGCAAATGCACTTCATGATGCACTTGTTCCCTTGTTTTCCAGACCAATTTCATGTACTCTTGTACACTTCGGTCACGGTGAAATCGAGGTGTAATATTCTTCATCAAAAATCATGTAGAAAATCGACAGTCGATCGGTGGTATTTGCGACGACCCCTTGAGGTTTTCCCACGGATCCTTGTCCACTTTTTTCCAAAAGCTTTGCCAACCTTTAGTTTCGACTCATCTTCTATGCCATGTCTTCAGTAGCAAGCAACCTCTTTAACCATTCCTTGGCAGCCCATAGCATCCACGAACCATAAGCATTACATCCCATCGTCTTGCTTCCTTGGTGGCTTGGACAAAATTAAGCTACGTCGATTTTCTTGTCTTTCTTTGGTGCTTGCTGGCAGCGCGAAGGCGTGGGGGTGGTGGTGATTAGTGGAACGGTCGGCCTCGGTATGGTGCATCACCAAACAAGCTCCGATAACCAAGGAAATCACGATATTCGATATGTGAGAATTTGACGACCACGAGCATCCCAATATGCCTTAAAAGCTTTGGAAGCTCGGTGGTGGTGCTACTCACAGGGTTACGATCGAGGTGATAGGACACGGAACTCGGGGAGCATACCTGGCTGCCCCAGCGAGGCTCATGTCTGAATTGACCTCTTGCCTATGGGGAGGAGAAGGAGGTTGAGCGGAGTAGGTTCCCAGGAAGGAACACTAGCTCCTCGACAGCGTGCGTGGGCGTTGTCTTTGGCATTCTAGCCGAAAAAGAACAAGAGAGACAAATTTTTAAGCTTAACTCCTATATCGCTTATGCTAAATACCGATCGATGAAATTAGATCCACTGGTCTTTAAGAAAATCAACAATTTGAAATTTAAACTAAGATCAATGTAAACCTCTAGCTACGATACCACTAAAATTGTCACGCCCGAACCTAGCAAGGCGTGGCAATCGTACATATGACACAAAGTGGGTCCCACGGCGACCCCACATTCGATTACGGCCGTGAGACTCAATATAAACCTCTTGTCGAGTATATAACTAGAAGACTAACATAATAAAATATCACAAAATAGGGTTCCTAGTACTGGGAACCCTAAACACAAATAACAACAATAACGGCACAAACCCGGGGTTTTAAAGATACGACAATATAAATACAAGAACCACATAGTAAGGTCGAGTCTAGTGGATCCATAGGGGTACATGCGTACTATAACAAACCTAAATAAGAAATGCGGATAAACCTCTCTTTAGCGCAGCTGTACTACATCCCGCTGTCGCGTCATGAGAAAGATAAAGAGTGGTGAGTATGAGAGGTTACCCGAGTGAGTGGTGTCGGCATAGATCATGAGGTGATAAAGTATTTCAAATGGTGAATTCAAAGAAATAATAATAGCATATAAAATCGGTTCAAGTATTGACACTTATTAACAAATAACACAAGATTCATCAATAGTAAAATCAAATAACATTTTTAAACATGATGAACATAGCTCCAAAAATACGAGTGGCCTAAGCAGTTCCCACACTAATCGTGGCGACTATTTCATTATGGGACCATGAGGAGTTTTTAAAACTTTTTCAAAATTTAAAGGGTTTTCCTTGGTGTTGTGGCCGAGATCACGTGTGTGGATGACCTCGAGGTTTCTCATATGCAGAACCCCGTCGATGGCTCCGGCACCTCTTGACCCGAGGGGTAAAAGCCGAGGGTTAACTCACGCCGCCTCCCACATCAGGGATGGGACCAGTGGAACCTGCTTGCGATGTCGGACTAAAGAGTCGACGTCACCATCAAACTAAATGCCAGCTGATATAATTCTTTTCAATCAATTCAAAATAATCCATCATACAATGTTTAAATACGAATGTACATCAAATCATATCTCATTTGCATATAAATCTCTGAATGCAAAGTAAACATGTTTCTTTCAAAATGATATATGTATAAGCATTCTAGTTTTAACCATTTCAAAGTAAAGTCGTGTACTCAAAATATATATATATATATATATATATATATATATATCAAAGGAGAATCGATTTATCATCAAGTTTATGTGAGTAAAACACATGAAGAAATGCTGGTCACTCTGTGGAAAATCTATTCGATTATAGAAATTTAACCACTCACGAACTGAGTCAGTCTCGTCACGAGGAGGCGCTCAGCGATCGGCGAGCTCCTTTCCCCTTGGGAGGGCGCTTCGCATGCACCTAGATAAGCGATTCAAATTTTAATGAACATAAGAATGATAATCCACGAGAAAATGTATAAAAATATGATTATACGTATACTAATACAAAATATTAGGGTTTTAAAGGCAAAAACATCGTCATTTGGATCCAAAGCGATCTCGAGAATGTGGTAAAACTAGTTCCAATGAGTTCGGGGTAGAAAGAGCTAATCACGGACAAAGAAATACGAAAAAGGCTCAAAATTTTTCGGTGCTACGGTAATTTGCAATTGCTTCTGTTAACCGAACCTTATACTATGGATTTTCTCCCCAATTTACAGCTCTAAATCAATTTTTCTTCTACAACATCCTCTTACATGCATTATAAATCAAGTGGCTTCAATTTTAAGCCTATGGATCATCATGTTCATGGAGAAATCAAAATTTTATATATTTACAAAAACAAAAGAATACGGGTGAAATACAAAACAAAAACATTGGATATAAAAGGCTTACGGATTAGGAGTGAGAGGAAGACCAAAGTTTAATGATTCGCCGGAAGTCTCGCCGGAGAAATTTTTTTCTTCTAGGGGTAGCACTTTCGGTAGAACAAAGAAGAACTAAGAAACAGGAAGCAAAAGTGAGAAGGAAAAAAGAAGGTTCCAGGTTTTCATTCATTTCATCATCTTTTTTTTTTTTTTTTTTTTTTAAATGAAATGACCTAATTGCCTCTTATTAGAAAATGTATAAAATGGATCCAAATGGCCAGATTGCCCTGGATTTTTCACATAAAGCTACCATGCAACATGCCAAAATGCCACTACTACTAAATGACCATTTATCCTAAATACAGGCATAAAAGAAAAATCTAAATGAGCCGAGGTCTAATCGGAATGAGATGCAAACACTTGAGAGGTAACTATGCTGTGATTAAAGAGAACACACAAAACAGCACATCTTAATCCTCTTACCGTTTGAATGGTCTTGCAAAGACTTTCAAGTGAAGAAAGAAAAATAATTATGACACCATGATTAGTGAGGCGTTGGCCCCAACAAAAGAAGGTTTAAATGACGAAGCCTGAGCGCGTGATGAAGAGCGTCCAGAATGTCGATAGAGTGGTTCAATCGGCAACGCACTATGTATTCAGGGTTGAGGCTTCCATCATAAGTGTGAATGCACACTGAAAAGATTGAGGTGTAGAAATAGAAATGGACTAGAGGTATCAATAGTCATGTGATGAGTGAAAACAGAATCTAAAATCCATGGGAGAAAGACATTCTCTGAGCTTATCGTAGAAGATGAAACATTTGAGGTTAGAACATAGCATATGTCACTCGTCTGTTCGGTAAGATGAGCAGCAGGAAGATCATTACGGGAAGGAGGAGTTGACTAAAAGCAGGGGAATGGTGAAACGCAGGCGAGGGGTGAGACTATCGTAATTGTTGGTGTTATTGATGGCCGAAGCTGCTGACACTAATTCTTTAGATGCCAATGAAACTTTGCGGTAATCACCGGATGATAGAAGATGCGGAAGGGCGGTGAAGCCAAAATTTGGTTGCATAGAAGGAGCTGGGGTACTCTGGAGTAAAAGGTGTGGAAGTTGCAAATGAGCACCCAACAATCTGTAATACATGTGC
>NW_024087876.1:0-45396 GCF_009730915.1 Dioscorea cayenensis subsp. rotundata
GTGGGTTGCTTGGAGACAAACTTAGGAACTTTTTAATTGTTCATCCCTTGGTCCATTCTTAATATAGAGGATAAGGATTCTTGGCTTGAAAGATGGGTGCTCCTACTGCTTGCTCCATCCTCAGCCTCTATAACCTGGGTCGTGTTCGTTGGGCTCTCACTCGGAGAGCCTACCTTCAACCTCGTACTTCTCCAGAGTGTTCAGCCTTCTGCATGCTCTCCTGGGTTGGTCCCCGGTATTGCTCGGCAAACTTCCTTGTTGCCTTTTGGTAGAGACATGATTTGCTCCCTTGATTTCAGATTGTGCGAGGCAGTTAGTTCTGATGCCAGCTCGACTAATTAAAACCCTTATGTTGCACTGGTTAAGGGCCCTCCAGGTAGATTCATTTGGGTCTTCGAACTGAAACTACGGTTTTCCATGTTTTGGGCATTTGTTGTTGCAAAACCAGTGGCCCCATGGCCTTTTTCTGGACATGGTTTTGCTACGAAAATTAAGGATTCTTCAACCCGAGGATTGTAGGTGTTTGCTATATGGATTCCTTAAGTTCCTCATTTCTAGAAACACCCACAAAATCAAGCATTCTCAGCAGAGATGCATCACTGTGGGATCGGGCATTCGGAGACATGTCCTGCAAGCCAGTACAGGAAGTAGTCGCTTCTCTATTTGAGATTCTGAATCTCCAACTTCTTACTCGATGATTACACAGGCGTAGTGAAGTTACTACATCTATCTCATGGAGCAGACCACTTTTCCTTCTCCCTAGCATTCCATTGGTAGCTATTTAACTAATTCTTCAATTAGTTTATAGACTCATCGGGGTCTTACTTAATCTTGCATCAAGTTGCCACTTGGTTCTGAATGAACGATATCCCGTGTCATGCCGGGCAGTCGCCCGAGGTCTGGCTGGGTTTTGACCAGATGCTGGTGCCCGGTGGCGTCAACGTCGCGTTTATCTTGGGGGCTCTATGTAACGTTTGGATCCTCGTGACCAAACCATTGAACTATGCACCGTTCTTTCGCAACATGTTGAATCGCCGGCTTTAGCTTGAAGTTCTGAGCTTGATAAGGGTCCCCTGCACGTATATCCCTGGAGTGCACGGGTTTGTCGAAGTAATAATCTTTGGTGAGGCGGGTGCTCGAATCCACCCGAGTAGGGAATATGCTTGTCGATTCTTGAGCTATGTGAAAGATCCAATGATGATGAGTGTGACAATGATTCAATTCTCAGCTATTAAAAGCAACAAGTAAAAGAGCAAAAAGTAAAATGAAGGGGATAAGGCAATCGATAAAAGATGGGGTACCGGAATAATGCTCCACCCTAGGATAATTGTTTCAAGTGCAAGAACCCTCTATTATGCTTCCTAATCAATGCAATGGTGAGTGCGTGAAAATCCTTAATTACATATTCTCAAATCTAAGGTCAACTATGCCTAACTCTATACATGTCCCGTAGAAGACAATCTCAACACATCGCACTCACACATAGAGTTGCAATGAGCTCTAGGGATTCCAAGTGATAAATCTCTTCCTAATTATAGACCTAACCCTTTGGTCCAGGTGGAAGGTCCCTAACCATAATTGAGCCCTAGATACTAAGATCACCTCAACGCTTCACTCCGTTACACGCATGAAGCTTTCACGGCTGAAATTCATCCATAGACCATTCACTCTATTATGGCGCAGAAAGAACTCGAGGAGCGGAGGTAGAATCTATCACGCCGGAGGAAAGGGAGCGCCTGCATCTCGCGACTCACCTCTCAACCCTCTCCAACCTTATTTGTCTAGCAGCTCATGGTGTGTCACTCACTCACAAGGTTATCAACAAGAACTCTCAACCCTAGTGTCACTCTAGGGAAATGTTCACTACAATCAAGCATTCAAGGTTGAAACTCACAATAAACATCAATTTATTGAAAGCATAATAAAGAGATTCAAAGAAACGAATACATCCTAGGGTTCACAAATACCCAAGTACCCACTAGGGGTTTAGCTCTCCATGGAGCTAAGTACAATCAAAGAAATAGAATGTAAAAGCAATGAATCCATACGTAAACCCCTCGATAGTCATGTCGATGGTCTTGTGAAGAGTCCTCTACTAGTCGTCAAGGATTCCTCGTCTCGGTATAGGATACGCCTCGACGGAAGCTCCCTACCAACCTTCTTCCTCGAGAACATCGATGTCGAGAGCCATAGAACCTCCTCCAAAACCTTGGCCAATATCCTCAAAATCATGGCAAAGCCCTCTCCAAGTTTTGAAAAAGATGGAGAAAAAGAATACTAAAAATTGGGGGCTGATTCGGCTTTTAAATAGGGATATTTGGAATCGGGCAGGACTACACGGCCGTGGATGCTTCACGCGAGTATGAATTTCCACACGCGTGGATAATTTCCACCGCGCGTGTGGATTCTCGAACTCTCTGTTTTCTACGGCCAGTAGCGAGCAGTCGCTATAATGCTTGCTGTCGTGTTGCTACAATGCTCTACTACGATGTCTCGATCTCGAATAGCTTCCCGAATCCATACTTTCGAGCTCAGACGCAAATCCAGCGACATGCTTCACATCGTGGATCACTTGCTTTCTTCAATGATAGGCAATGCTGGTGGAGCTCTTGTTCTATGTGCATAAGCTCGAATGCTCGAGTGTGAAATCGCCTTTGTGCCCCTCCAAATGGATGTCCCAAACTCGAATCACGAGGAGGTTGGCACACACTCTAGCATCTCCACATCGACCCATGTCTTCGTTTGAACCTTAGCAAGATTTCCTCCAAAACCCGGGTGCATTTGTAATCCACATTGGCTTCTTTTCTTCATACACTTGGCCTCACAACCCTACCGCATTTAAAGTAACATAAAAACACACATATTAGTGTAAAAACCTCGAGAAAGGTAATGCTCAACATAAGGAATGAACACTTCGCATTCATATCGCACAAGCACTTCATCAGCCGTAATCGGGGACGTAAAAATACCGATCAGTGTCCCTCACATCAAGGTCCGCATAATCGATAATGTCCGCCGTTGCTCATTCTCGTTTCTACCACATTTTCAGACTCTTCAACTTTCAAATCAGCTAGACTAGATGGTTTTAGCACAGGTTCTTTCCCTTTTCTTCTAAGTGTACTGCCTCAGCTCGAGATCTCCTTCAATTAATATCGAAGGGTTAACTTAGGTCATAAACCCCGGGTTGCATCAGAAAAGAAAGAAAAAGAAAAATCGAACGATGATAGAATAAAAGAAATGAACTAGAATGAATGAATGAATAGCTAAGAAAACAAAGTGCAAAGTATCTTTAAATGCCTACTCCCCGGAAATGGTGCCAAAAACTTGACAACGCCCCTTGCATATGTCCCGCAAGTACAAGGGTTTGTCGAAGTAATAAAATCCCAAATGAGTGGGGTATCGTATCCACAGGGAGTAGAGAATAAAAACACTTAAATTGTTTCTTAACTAAGTGAAAGATAAATATTGATATGTGTGACAAGATGTGAAATAATAAAAGTAAAAGAACAAGAAAGAGAGCACAAGTAAAGGAAAAGGTAAGGCAATCGATATAAATGGGGTACCCGGATATTGTTCTGCCTAGGAAAATCATTTCCAGTGCAAGAATCCTCTATTATACTTTCTAACTGATGCAATAATGAGTCGTGGAGATCCTTAAGTATATGGTCCCAAATCTAAGGTCAACCATGCCTAACTCTATACATGTCCCAGAGGAGATATTAAATAATCTCTCAACCTCGCACTCGTATAGAATTGCAATGAGTTCTAGGCATTCCAAGTGATAAATCCTTTTCCTAGATGTAGACCTAACCCTTGGTCCAGTGGAAGGTTCCTAGCTACTATGCCCTCAGATGCTAAAATCAATCTCAACGCTTCACCCATTGCACCCGCAACTAAGCCCCAACGGAAGGTCATCCTTAGCCCATTCACTCTACTATGACCGCAAAGAACTTGACGAAATGGAGATAGAATAAATCACACCGGAGGGGAAAGGGGACGCTCCGCTACCTCTCAACTCACCCTCTCAACCCTCTCCAATCTATCTTTATCTAACTCTCGTGGTGTGTCACTCACTCACAAGGGTTACCAAGAAGAACCCTCAACCCTAGTGTTACTCTAAGGGAGTATTCAAACAATCAAGCATACAATATTGGAACTCAATTAACACATCAATTAATGAAAACATAATAACAAGGTTTAATGAAACGAAAACATCCTAGGGTTTACAAATACCCAAGTACCCACTAGGGGGTTTAGCTCTCCATGAAGCTAATTACAATCAATGAAATCAAATGTAAATGCAAAGAATCCATAGAAAACCCCCTCGATAGTCATGGAGATGGTCTTGTGGAGAGTCCTCTACTCGTCCATGGGTCTCTTTATCCGGCCTAGGATACACCTCGCCGGATCGGTGCCGACGAAAGCTCTCCCACTAACCTTCTTCCAAACGGAGCATGATGTCAGAGACGTAGAACCTCTCCCAATCCCTAGCCATTACCTCTCAAAACCCTAGCCTCTGCCCTCTCTCAAGTTGGGGAAAAGATGGAGAAAAGGATTCTGAAATCAGGGTTGAAATCGGCCTTAAATAGGGTCGAATCGGAATCCACCGCCCATGTGGGCGCCTCGTGGATTATACGCGAATGACGTGTGGAATTTCCACATGCCCATGTGGATTCTCTGCTTTTCATCCTTCTTCGCCAGTCAGAAAGTGCCTCGCCGCAAGATGTTTTTGCAAATGTTGTTTGCCATAATGCCCTCGCTACAAGCACCGCCCAAAAACACCTCCAATCCATGCTTTTCATCGAGGTAACATAAACGGGCACACGCTCACGCTGTAGATCGCTTTGCTTCTTCAATAACGGACATGTTGGTGGAGATCTTAGCTACATGCATAAGCCGTAATGCTTGAATGTGACTCGCCTCTTGTGCCCTCCAAATCATTATGCTAACTTGAATACGAGGAGGTTGGTACACAAACCCCGCATTTCGAACCGGCTTATGTCATTATGCTTTGAACCTTCTCAAGATTTCTCCAAATGGTGCATATATGATCCACATTGGCTTTCTTTTTCTCTAATATTCGGCCTCACAACCTTATCTCGCATGAAAGTAACATAAATACACACATATTAGCTGTAAAACCCGATAAAAAGTAATGCTCATCATAAGGAAAAACACTTCGCATTCTTATCGCACAAGCACTTATCACCTCTACACAATGGAAGCAAGATGAATAAAGCTGTTAGTCCTAGTATAATTATTGATTTGTGCCATTTGAACAATCCACCTCTTCTCCTTAGGGTTGATCAATGATTTTGTATTTGATGGGTGTTACTATTTAATTTTTTTTTCGAGATTTAATTATGTGATTTGATCTAGGAAGAGAGGTATTTCTTCCCTAGATTTTACTACTCTTTTGTTGATTGAGAGGTATATATGTACACAACCATGTATGTTGATATTGCCATGACTGATCATCTTCTCATGCTCCTAGAATTCAAGGATATTCTAGTTCAATGGGGGCTTATCGATTTGATTCTTTCTTTTTATATTGCAACATGTTCAGTACTATGAAATCCATGATATGTAATGACAAGCATTTCATTGCACATATATCTTAGCTATAGCTTCGTCAGTTTGAAGTCTTTTTGCAAACATTACTATTGAAATCCTCCTTGAATTAGCTTTTTTATTTCTCTTGTCGATCGATGTGTTTATGTTCTGAGCTTTATATCAATGTATTTCTAGTAATTCTGACCAATTAATCTTTTTTAGTTTGCTATGTATGTGTGTGGTCTTTTGATCATTTAGTTATATATAATTTGTACAAAAGAGAGTGTGTACAAATTATATCTATTTTTTCCAACTACATACACCAGTATGTAAAATATGTCCATGGTTTTATCTTATTTTAATTTTTTTTTCGTTCATCTATTGATAATATCTTGAATATATCTTTTTAAATTGTTTTGGTTTTTTTACTCACTTAGCTTCTTTTAATTATATTAATATTGAAGCTTTGAAATTCTAGAAAGCTTTTATTGTTGACCTTGAAGCATCAAGAGCTTGAGAGTCAATTACTTGAGGTTTGATTCGCTTAATTATTATTTTTTTTGAGTTTCCTTTATTTGTTATTTTTTAGTTCTAGTTTGATTTCATAGTAGAAAAATTATTATCTTTAGTTTATTTTTAGGTTTGATAAATTTTTGGACTTGTTGATAATTTTGTGATGGGTATTGTGATTCAATTAAGTAGAGATTAAGTTTTGGAGTTGATGATGAAATTGACTTTTTCAATTGAATTTTTAATATAAAAAATCAATTGAACATTATGGTTAAATAATCAATAATTAGCTTGTCAACGTGGAGTGATCATGCAAGGAAAGGGTGGATTTGTGCTTCATGACAGAGGATGTCTATAGGTTGTACACTTGTTGATTGTTCATGCATTTCTTTTTGAATTGCTTGGTGTGAAGATCTAAAGTGAGAAAAAAATATATAGATAGATACATGTGTTAGATGTATATATGTATGTATATATACAATGATATACTTGTATCATTGTATTGTATAGCTGGTTGCCTCTATGTAGACCCAAGGATTTACATGAGTTGTTGTTCAATGGATGAGCATTGATCCATTCCTTCTTCTCTCTCTATCATGGTATCGCATAAGGTTGCCTACCTTCGCCACTTCCTCTCCACCACCCCCTGATATATTCCTCTTCGGTCATCTTTCTTCTTCTTCTTATTCCCGGTCATCTCAATTTTTCTTCTTTTTCTCTCTATTAGTTTCTAGCATACAAAAACCGGGCGCCTGCTCCCACCCTCGCCATTAGCCCTCAGAGCGCCCATGTCTCCGGATCAAGACCTTGATTGTGCCAAGACCGTGATCGCGCGCCAAAGACCGCGAATGCGCAGCCCTCCATCCACCCCGTGCTCTTGCCCCGCGTATCCATCCACCCCACAATCATGCTAGCGCCGTAACCACACCAACCTCACGCCCACACCCGGCCGTGTGCTCGCCATGATCCTGGGCGCTCGCTAGTGCTTCGCATACGGGTCACCGCTGCCACTCATCCCTGACAAGCCATCACTTTTACTTTATCTCAATTCCCTGGAATAAGTGTTTTGAATATTTTCCAAACATATGAGACAAATATATGATGTGATTCTTTGCCTTGAAATGCAAAGATAGTGATGTTGGCTATACTATGCACATGTGAACTTTTGTATTAAAAAACAAAAATAAAAACAAAAAAAATAGAGGATTGATAGTGACTGTTAAAAAAAATGGATGATTATGGATTCAGCGGGATGTTACCGGAGATTCATCATCGCAATCTCCAATAGTCTGATGTGGTACTTGATGGCACCAACTTCATTCCCTGGAAAGTTACTATCAAGTGAATTCTTGATGGCATAAGCGTTCTTCATAACATTGATGGCACCCGTATTGCTCCCAATACCCCCTAGTAGTCCCCCGACACTATCACTAACTCCTCAAAGGCCTTTGCTTTTCTCACAGTGCTTGAGTAGACATATTTTTCTATATGTTTTACATACTTTGAGTATCATTTTTTCCATGGTTTATGTCTCATATTGTGTATTTGGTGTTCTTTCGTACAATTAGCTTATGAATACCTTGAAGGAAGAAAAAGAAGCAAAGATAGGTTATAAAGACACATTTTGGAAATTTTTGTGCAACCTAAGGATCAAGACACAATAGGAGCTCATGTGTACATGGAGGTGTGTGCAAACTTCCAAGAGAATTCAGGCCAATTTATGAGTAGGAAGGGCACAAAGGCAGTCACACACCCATGTTCCTACTTGTGTGAAGAATGCAAGAGCTTAGAGATGATGATTCGACTAAGAAAAGTCTTATAACGTACCACGTGGATGTGTGCCCGACCATATGGCCTCAAAAAAAGAGTATATGAGCAGCGTTTATGAAGATCACTGTAGCAATAACATTGTAGCATTTTACTGTAGTAGACACAGTTTAGGTTCAAAATGATGATTCACGTGGGAATTTCTGCTACCAAAGGGTGCGTGAAATTTCACACGGTCTCGTGGAGGCACGTAATAAACGCGGTTTAGGATTATAAACAGCCCTTTTGCCCTATTCTTTTGGGACTTTTTGCTGAGCGCTTGAAGGGTGAAGCTGCTAGGGTTTCAAGAGAAGGTCTTGGCAAAATTTGGGGGTGTTCTTCACCAATTTTTGGTAGATCTTTTTCCATCATAGCATCGAGGGAGCCTTTGGTAACCTAGCTTCGGAGAGGGATCCTTCAAGATGTTGAGCGACCCATCAAGGCTATCATCATGAATTCAAAAGTGGTTTTATTTCATGGTTTTCATTGCTTTTAATTGCATTATTCTTTGCTTTGTAACTTGTCCCATTGAGGACTAAACCCTAGTAGGTATTTGGGCATGTGAATCCTAGGATCATATCTTTTTGTATTGACTTACTTTATGTTTTCTATTAAACTCGAGTTTATTTTGAGTTTTTAATTTTGTTTTCTCATTGCTTGCATGTCGTATTCATCTTTGTGGTTGATTGATAATGCATGATTTGTTGCCTTGGTGAGAGAGAGGTCTCCATTAGGGTTAGAACTCCAACATGAAAGAGGGGTTGAGAGGGTGAGCCATGAGATAGTGGAGTGCCCCCTTTCCACTTCAATGAGTGCTTCCCTATCTCCATATTCCCCTAGCATTATGCAACCATATTTGGTGTGAGGTGTGAGATTGAGAGATTTCTCCTCCGAAAACCCTTGTAGGGAGTTAGGATCTTTCACCCAGAAGTAGGGTTAGATCTACCTTTAGGAATCGGTTTCACTCCTAGGTATCCCTAGATTTTATTGCAGTCATATGTGGTGTGAGGTGTTGAGATTAAGAGATTTCTGCATCGGGACCTTGTAGGGACTAGTATCGGTGGTCTGGAGGCAGGGACCGATTGTTCTTAGGTTAACTTGACTTATCTAACTCAGTTTAGAAACATTTAGTAAGTCTTGGCGCTCAGTTAGATCCTTGGGGGAGCATTGCCTGTACCTCATCTTTATTGATTGAGATCTCCCTTGTTTTCTACTTTCCTTTTGCTTGCTTATTCAGTATTCTTGCAATTAAAAATCATTTCATCACAATTTTAATTCCCGACTTGATAATTGAGAAGTGGTTACTACTAATACTGCTCCCTCGTGGATCTCGACTACCCAACTCACTCGGCATTTTATTATTTCGATATCCGCGGCACTTGTGGTACACATACTAAAAATCACCATGTCAAGGTTGGTTAGAGAAGTGGGCGACCGATGACTCTATGACCAAGATGATCATCTTCTAGATAATCACTTTTCGTGTCCGCATCAAAGCTGCCAATCTTCCAACTACTAGTGAGATGTGGGACTATCTTGACTGTGCACTCTAGCGTCAGATTGATGCTCTCACACATCCGTACTGCAATGTACATACTATTCAGCTTCACATATGCTCTGAGTCCTATGTCTGCCGTCACCGCTATGATGAGATCCATCAGATGTATGAGTTCATCATGCATTTTTTGCCCTAAGTTTAAGTCGATCTTGGGCCCAGCCTACTTCATGCTCCATCATCATATTCTTTTTGGATGAGGCATCCGCCTTTTATTCATGTTGAGGAGATCTACTTTGAGCTTCTTTTCCTCAAGGGGCGATTTTGTGCCGCCTCTCACCCCTTCTCCGCGCCTCGGTATCTTCCTCTACTGCTCTCGTGCTCCTCCAACTGCTCCTTCTCGGCCTCCTCCGTGTCTGAAAATGGATAGTGACTTGTCACCATCGTGAGTAAAACTCAGGGCAACCACAAACGTGATTGTCTGAAGAAGCAGCTGCGGACTACCACGCATCGCTCTCTAAGGTGCCTCTTCATTGGCTTCACTGTCCCGCCTTTAGATCGCAGCTATTAGCGATCTTTTGGCTATTTTAATAGTCTCATCTGGCAGATTCCTCCTCTTTCACAGGCCACTCATCTTCACCATTCCTATCCAATATTGCTTACCACTCGTGTTTGCACTACTGATGGCACATGATAAGTGTTTATGTGATAGGAATGTAAAGTGTTCTTTCCTTATGATGAGCATTATTTTTATCAGGTTTTAGCATTAATATGTGTGCATTTATGTTACTTTCATGCATATAGGGTTGTGAAGCCGAATGTTAGAGAAAGAAGCCAATGTAGATCGTGAATGCACCATTTGGAGGAAATCTTGAGAAAGATCAAATGCGAAGACATAAGTCGGGCTCAAGATACAAGAATGTGTGCCAACCTCCATGTATTCAAGTTAGCACAATGATTTGGAAGGGCACAAAGGCAGTCACATTCGAGTATCACGGCTTGTGCATTAAAAGCAAGATCTTCACCGATGAAGCCGATGTTGAAGAAGCAAAGCGACCTACGACGTAAATGTGTGCCCTGCTTACATTACCCTCGATAAAAACATGGATTCGGGAGTGTTTAGTGCGATATGTAAAGGGTGGCAATCGTAGCAAACACTATAGCACCATTGTAGCAGTACTATTCACAGCCGATCAAGAAAAATGAATTCCAGATAATCCACACGTGCATTTGGAAATTATCCATGCTCTGTGGAAAGTCTCCACGAGCCATGTGGTGAATCCACATGGCGTGTGGATGCCTCGATTCCAAAATTTCTATTTAAGCCCGATTTCACTTTCGATTTCAACATTCTTTTCTCCATCTTTTTCCCAACTTGAGAGGGGGCGTCAGCTAGGGTTTGAAGAGGTATTGGCTAGGGATTGGGTGGCTCTGACATCGCGCTCCATTTGGAAGAAGGTTAGTGGGAGAGCTTGCGTCGGCACCAATCCGGGCGAGGTGTATCCTAGGCCGGACAAAAGGGACCCTTGACTAATAGAGGCTTTCCCCACAAGACCCTCTATCATGACTATCGAGGGGCTTTCTATGGATTACTTGTTTTTACATTCGATTTCATTAATTGTAACTAGCTCCATTGGAGAGCTAAAACCTCTAGTGGGTACTTGGATTTGTGAACCCTAGGATGTATTTGTTTTCATTAAACCTTTCGTTATGCTTTTCATTAATTGATGTTTTAATTGAGTTCTAATCTTGAATGCTTGATTGTGTGAATACTCCCTTAGAGTGACATTAAGGTTGAAGATTTTTATTGGTAACCCTTGTGAGTGAGTGACACACCACGAGAGTTAGACAAAGCTAGATCGGGAGAGGGTCGAGAGGGTGAGTCGAGAGGTATGCGAGCATCCCCTTCCCTCCTATGTGATTTATCCTACCTCCATTTCCTCGAGCTCTTTGCGGTCATAGTAGAGTGAATGGGCTAAGGGATGACCTTTCGCTAGGGCTTAGTTACAAAGGCAACGGAGTAAAGCGTTGAAGTGAGTTTAGCACTTAAGGCTTAATTGTGAATAGGATCTTCCACCGACCAAACAGTTAGGTCTACATTTAGGAAGAGGATTTATCACTTGGAATCCCTATAACTCATTGCAATTCTATGTGAGTGCGAGATTGAGAGATTGTTCAATTTCTCCTCCAGACATGTATAGAGTTAGATATGGTTAACCTTAGATTTGGGACCTGAGTATTGAAGGATCTCCATGACTAGTTAATACATTGGTTAGAAAACATAATAGAGGGTTTTGCACTTAAAACGATTGTCCTAGGTGGAATAATATCCGGGTACCCCATTTTTATCGATTGCCTTATCTCCCCTTTTCATGTGCTCTCTTCTTGTCTCTTTTTACTTTTTGTTACGTTATATCTTTGTCACACAACTATTATTCACTTTACGCTTAGTTAAGAAACAATTTAAGTGTTTTTATTCCCTACTCCCTATGGATATGATACCCACTTTATCTAGGATTTATTACTCGACAAATCTCGCGGAACTTGCGTAGACATACGCAAGAGGTGTTTGTCATCACACTACTCTCGCCTCCCCTCAACTCGCCATCTTTTCTCATGTGCCTTCTATGCTCTTTCTGTCTCTCATGTTGCTCATTTTTTTATGAACCTTATGTCTATTAGCCAACTTACTAATTATAACTATCAAGTTATATTTAACCATACCCCATGTCATGTATAGGATCACTGTCCCACTGTGGAGCTAGTCGTCGCCATAGTAGAGTTTATGTGTTGGATTCTCTTCATCTTCCCTTTTCTACTAGACCCATTCATCATTGTCATGCTACAGTTTTGTCCCATCATATGTGGCATCATTGTCTTGGTAATTTATGTCTATCTCGCCCCGTCATCCCTTCTTCGTATTGGTCGGGTTTAGGCACCTCTCCTCCTCCGATGTAGTCTCGTGTTGGTTATAAGCTTGGTGTCGGGCTTTACAGTCATTCTTATCCTTTAAGTATGTCTCGTATCATTCCTCCCTCTCGAGCTTATTCATTCGATGTTCGGGGTCCAAAATTTCCATTTGTCTCCAAAGGTGGTAATCAGTTATTATGCTTTTTATTGATAACTCACATTCGCTTTACTCGGATTTATAGTATGCATCATCGTAGTCAATTATTGTCCATATCGCCTTTTTACTACTATGGTACACACTCAATCTCACCGCCTATCAAAGCCTCACGAGATCTAACTCGTGGAGAATACGCCTCTTAAGCATTACATACCTGTCTCCGAGGCACCTGCCTTAATTATCATGTCCCTGGGCTCATCCCTCAGGGTCGACCCAAAGTAGTATCCTCATATTTAGAAATGACTGCGTCTTCTTCTGTGGTTTTCGCCTCCTCATTTCTAGCTAATGTTGTTAGCAATCGTTGTTTATCTTATTAACTTGCAAACCATCATCTCAATTCTCATGGTCATAGCCTCATGTGAGTGTCTCCATGGAATACCTTCCACCCATGATCATCTTCATGTCTTTCGTTGTCAGCTGCTTTGTTTTGCTCCTCACCGAGAGCAAACATAGCTCATCGCCCACCATTTTTGTGTTTTCCTGGGTATAGTACATGAGCATGAAGGTTATCGCTGCATATGATCCTCGAACACATTGCATACATAACTTCCATGATGTCACGTCTCGATGAGTCCACACTCTTTATGTTTCACCCTCTTCCACCGTGTCTCACCTTCCTCTTTGGTTACTCTATCCTTCCTTCCCCTACTCCATCTTCCGAGGATGCTTCCCTTGTGTCTTCATCTCCTCCATCACTAGATGCTTCTCCGTAGTTTCACTCACTCTTCCATGGATGCCATTCTCCCTCCTCCCTGCTTAGTCTCCCCGTGGTGTCTTCCCTCACTTTCTCACTCCTCCTCCTCATATACCCATTCATTTCTATTACCATCGCCGAGATCCAAGAGCATCTCCCAATCACCACCCACCGACGCCTCCTACTATTGATCCGGACTCCCGAGGTATTCTCTCACACTTAATCTCTCACGACTCGCCTCCACCTTTTACATACTCATATGTTAGTGCCTCACTAGCACCAAGTTTCTGCATGTCTCACGCCTGTGTAGCTATATAGGAAAGTAGTTACCACAGTTATCTCCTGCTGACCCAAGGCTCAATCGAACCTTAATTCACGGGTCAATCGGGTCCACTAATGTTTAATACAATATTTAATAATTTATTATTATTTTCTCATTACCATTAAAATCGTGATATTTATTAATATTAATTTATAATTTATAATCAATAAATAGAATTACAATATATATATATATATATATACCAACAAAAAATAACATTTAAAAATAAAATATATTATGTAAATAAAACAATAAATGAGTGTAATTTTTATTATAAAAATATAAAAATTAAAGTATTCTAATTAAATAAAAAAATATAAGAAAAATTTAAAACAAAAATAAAAACTCAATTGAGATATAAGAATTAGTGAATTAAATTTCTTATTTATTTTTAACAAAATCAACCAATAAAGCAAATAAATAAATAAATAAATAACAATCGATAGAAGTTTGATAATTATATATTAATATATTAAATTTGTAAATATTTAAAAAAATATAAAAAAATAAATGACTCAAAATTAAAAAACTCTACATCGTATATAAAAGTCTATTTATCAATTTAAATATCAAATTTGAGTAAGTTTTTATAATATAATTATGGATTTAATATTATATTTGCTTATTATTAATTATTATAATATTTTTTTATATTTAATTATCGACTTCGGTTCGATCTGTTTGGCCAACCCATCGACCTGACCCTCAGGCTTTCAGCGGGTCATCAGCCGGGTTTGACAACCTTGGTTTTAGGCCATGGTTTTGTATGGTTGTTTTCTTTCAATCATGTCAAATATGTTTGATTCTTGTTGATATTATTGCTGTCGTTCACATTTGAGCTTGGAAATAAGCTTCTCGAAATTGGACACGTGCGCGTTTAGCATAGGTCTTCATTTCATTAATGTAAGACCATCCTCATCACTATTACTTAATTGCAATCATCTTTCTAATTGACTCTCATGGTTAAGTTATTTGGCAAAGTTTTTTTACTGAAAAATTCAATGATTACATTTAAAAAAAATACATCAAGCAAAATTGTAATATTAGTTTGATCAATTAAAAAAATAAGAATCAAGCATGCATAATTAAATTAATATTTATAAATATTAGTTGACATAAACAAGCCAATAGATATGTTATCGTTTCCAATTACATGTTTTTATAGAATCATATAACATTAAAATCACACAATACCAAGAAAAAAAACACTCCTTAATTTAACTCATCAACATCTTCAGAAATGATAGTCAATTCTCCATCATCAGTGTTCAAGTTTGACACATGTGATGGTATTTGAGTCGATTCTGAAAAGAATGGCTTGTGTGGCATCTGCAAGCTACTAACGTCACCTTCTAACATCTCTATCACTTTGCGCATGGAAGGCCGATCTGATGGCCTTATCTGTATGCACCACAAGCCTATCATGCATAATTTCTTCTCTCTTTCATCAATTACAATGACGGTATCCATTTCTACCACATCATGCTCAATTTTATCTTCAATAAGTTTATCATAAATCCATGAAGGATAGTAAACTTGGCTTGTATTCTCTGCTCTTAGATCTGAATTCCTTCTCCCACCGGCCATTTCTAAGAGTAGCATACCAAAACTATAAACATCACACTTGTGAGAGATAACACCAAAACTTCTCGATATTAACTCTGGAGCAATATATCCTATAGTTCCTCTTGCAACACTGAGTGATACCAAGCTATAGTTCTTTGGATAGTGTTTTGCGAGGCCAAAATCAGAAACTTTTGGATTAAAGTTATGGTCTAAAAGAATGTTATGGGGTTTGATGTCGAAATGTAAAATTTGCATATCGCAACCTTTGTGTAGATAATCAAGTCCCCGAGCAATTCCCAATGCGATATCAATTAATTTGTCTAGGGAGAATTTGTGGTTGGGACCACTGTTGGATGAGAAGATAAACTTATCAAGGGAACCATTAGGCATGTACTCATACACCAAAGCTCTCTGCATGCCATCTGAGCAAAAACCAATCAGTTTTACGACATTTATATGGTGAATCCTACCAATGGTCGAAACTTCATTGATGAAATCTTCACCGGCATTGTACTTAGAATTTGTCAAGATCTTGATAGCAACAAGTCTGTCCCAAAGAAGTCGGCCTTTAAAGACAGAACCAAATCCTCCTTGGCCTAGTTTCTCCTTAAAGTTGTTGGTCATAGTAATGATGTCGGTGTAGGAATACCGAGTTGGTACAAGAGTTTGTTGGTTCCTCAAAAATTTCTCCACAATATCGACGGATATCATCATTTGGTGCAATTTGTAAGAAATGAAAGCATATATAGTTAGTGGTGCAAATACACATCTTCCCAACACTGCAAACACTGTTGAATAAGCAAAACTAAAAATAAGTTATAAACTGATATTTTTATATCTCTTCGGCAAAAAAAAAATTATAATGAGAAATTAAGCTTAATAAATTGTTAGAAACAACTAAAATGAGATTAGAGAAATTTGATTTATACCTAACAGTGCTTTGGCAATTTGCAAGAATATCACCACCATAAATATAATTGACATCACAAGATAGTAATGCTTTCGATTGTGGTTGTAGAATTCTATACAGTAGAGAAATTTTAACTCTATTCCAAATACAATTACTTGAATCCTTTGTGCAGTTGAAAGGTAATGATCATTGATATCCCTGATAATTGTACCTGCCACAAAGAATTGTTAGTATTAACCCACTAATATGCTATGCGAGTATAATATACATTCACATACTCTTTTGGCCGGAGAGGTTTTTACTTGCCACTCTTGGCAAATAGTAAAATTATTTGCCACTCCTCTCAACAATTTTGATGGTGTAACTAGTGTTAAAATCACCCTTTTTTTTAAACCCCTTTCCTATGTATTGTTTTATTAGTATACATCATTATATATATTATATAATTATAAATATTATAAGCAAAAAATAGTTTTTTTAAATGAATATATAAATGATTTTAATGAAGCAATTATGATTTTTTTTTTATTAAAAACAGATAAAACATAATGTCATATTCCATATCTAATATATACAATGATATAATACATTACAAAGGAGATTACTATAAAAATAAAAATAATTCATTTTAATCTAAATTTAAACATAAAAAAAAAAATTTGTTTCAGCGTCAAGTAATATTGAACCAGAAGGGAGGTGATAAGTAATTTAGCTATTTTTTAGGGGTTTTAAGATAAAAAAAAAAAACACCTGTTGGAAATAAATACTCACCTTAAGGACTCTCTTAAGCAATATGAGATATTGCCCTTTTGGGTTAAGTCTGAAAAGCTGTAATAATGATAATAAAAATAATAATGAGGTTGATAATAATAATAAGAAGAAGAGAGGGTGAACCCCTGGCCTAGAAAGTTGAATATGTCGACTGGTTGTTTGTCTGACGAGGACCAATTAATATAATTATTAGAGGGTAACATGGCAAGAAATCTGCAGGAAGGCATAAGGTTGCGAACTTCATATGATAATTCATCATAATGATCACCACCGATGAGATAGATGAAGGAGTTGTTGTGGCTCAAGCAAGGCACAGGCTTGTAGTAGCTGTAGAAGTGGCCAGAGTAGTAGTGATTGTAGTAGTGCCCCATGGACTTGTCCTTCACTTCTTTTGAGCAACTCACCAAAGTAACCCATCGCTCTGTCCAGTACAATCTGCTAATACTACTATAGTTAGAGAGCTTGAGAAGAGAGGCCGGAAGAGGAAGATGGCTGCAGCTGCCATTATCAATGTTGTTGTACTTCTCCATCCCAACATACATCACTTGTATGAGGAAATCGCTATCGTCGTCATAGTATGTGATATTGGTGACGTAGTAGTTTAGGGACAGTGAAGAGAGGATGGTGTGGTTGAGATGATTGCAGGTGAGCTCGTAGTTTGAATCTCCACAGTTGGGTGGATCATCTTTGAGACGGAATGGATATCTAATGTTTGTAAGGTACCCACATGATGATGGAGCACAATAATCTCCTGATGCGGAGACAAAAGTAGTACTACTAGGGAAGAAAAAGAAGAAGAACAAGAAGAACAAGAAGAAAATGGTAAAGAGTAGAGCTGAAGGAACTACTGCAAGAGAAGGAACATTAAAGATCACCATGTTAATTTGAATATGTATAATTGTCCTATAATATATCATGTTGCATATATATATATATATATATATAGATAGAGGTGTGCGTCTGATTCACTAATTTTAAAAAATCTGAAGTTTTTAGAAAAAGAAAAATCCATAAATTCACATTACTGGTCTTCATTTTAATAATGCAAGCCAACAATCCTTTCAAGTTGCATCATTTCAATTTCAATATTTATTTCACATTAATTAAATTAATTTCTCTTGACTTTCAAGTCAATTATCTAATTTTTTTTAATGTGAAAAAGCTAAACCTTAACAATTAAATTAAATAAGGGAAATGAAGTACTTTTTTATTATAAAGATGCTCAATTAAATAAAATTAATAATTGATGAACATTTGTTTTTTTTTTTTCTTACAAAGACTCAATTTCCTTTGATATTGTAATTTCTCATTAAGAAATAAGTTAGAGCAAATATAATAAAAATTTATAGGAACTATTAATCTAGTTTGAACAAAATATCAATGAATTAATAAGATTAGATTTTTTTTTATATTGTTTACTCAGATATGAAATTTATTTGTAATTGAATTACTGCTCTAATAAATAAAGGTTAAAAAAAATTAAAAAAAAAACAAATAAAGAAAGAAAATATAGATGCACATTACAACAATTTAAAAATATCAAAACCAATTGATGAAACTTCAAAAAAGTAACATTGAATGCCGAGCAAATTATATGATTTCTAAAATACTTTATTTATAAATTTTGGGGAAAATAAATAAAGTTTTGTTTAGCTCACTCCAACTCTCATGCATGCTTTATCTATTATAAATTCATTTATAATTACATGCGTACTAAAAAAAATCATACTTATCATTAATTGGGTCTGTAATGAATACTTCATTTTATGGGACAGTCAAATTGTTTAAATCGAAAAAAAAAAGATATAATCAAATATTCATATTCCTTAAAGATATATAAGATTTGTAGCTATAGTTAATGTATATACACATAAAATGCCCACTTTTCATAATATTTAGATAAAAATCATTTTTTTATATAATGGATAAATCACCCATCTTAATCAATATTATGAGAAGAAATTGGCCTCTCAATTTCTTATCTAGTAAAATAAAGAGTTACCATCCTTCTAATGTAAAGGTAGTCATGTATATTTGTTTATATATTTTGCAATTTGTTTGTGAAAGTTTTTGACAATAAATATATTTAAATATTGATTTTTACAAAAAAATGAGATAAATACTTAGTTTATATTGTGATAGTTTATAATTTATAATAATGTCCTCATGAGACAAGAGGAGAAGAACAAGAGCAGAGGTGCAACAAACATGAGGAAGAAGGATCATCGTGTTTGAATATATGGTTGTTAATTATATATATTTATGATCATTTATACTTACATTATCATAATGCAGTTAATTACCTATATACATATCTATATATTATCTATATCGGGCTCATATACTGATATACATATAGGTTTGGGTCTCATTCACCAATTTTAAAAAAAATTCTAATATGGAAAGAAAATCCATAAATTAATAAAATGATATTACTACTAGTCTTCGGATTAATAATGCAAGATCATCTCTGTCACCATTCCTTTCAAATCACATTATTCTATTTATTTCAAATTAAATCCCTGACTTCCAAATCAATACTGTAATTTATTTTAAAAAAAATCTAAATTTCTTATAGAAAGAAAAATCCATAAATCGGCAGTCGATATCTCTAGCTTCATATTACATAACGCAAGACCATCTCCGGCCATGCTTTGCTTCAAAATTATATCATTTAATGTCAAGATTTATTTCTAATTAAATGTCTCTTGACTTCCAAGTCAATGTAACGTAATATAATCTGAATTTCTTATAGAAAGAGAAAATCTATTAATTACTAAGTTGCAAGTCATTAGTACCTTCGATTAATAATGCAGAGACCATCTCTCATGCTTTTCAAATTGCATCATTCAACGTCTCAGTATTTATTTTCAAATTATATCTCCCTTACTTCAGCAATAATGTAATCTCTTAATATATACATATATATATATATAGGTATATATATATATATATATATAAATGAATGATTACGTCACTTGCTCCTTATTAAGTATTGGGTCACTTGTATACAGCGTCTATCTCAAGAAAGATATGAGATCCGAACTCAAAACCCGTACACTATGTGATTATTGAGTTTATTCTCCTATGCTTTCTTCAATCTCAGCATAAATGCAAGGATAAATTGATTGTATCTCCTCCATTTCTGTTCTAATTGTCATGTTTTCGCATCTCTATTCCTTTTTACATTGCATATATTGGGAAACTTTCATGTGCAACATTAAATAATTCTCGTTCTAAATTTTACTTTTAATTTAACGCATCGTTCAATTTTCAATAAAACAAAATCAACCAAGATAATTATATTCTCCACTAGCGCTTTAAATAGCGGTAATTTTGGGAAAAGAATAGATATATAAAATATGTGTAATCAACTAATTTTAACCAAATTTAATCTATTGTCGTCGTATTATTATCTATTATTATGTATCTATTACTAGAACTAAAGTTTAATAACATTTAGCCATTCTTATAAAGCGTGTGCTTAATTCAATAAAAATTAATAATTGATGAAATAGGACGTAGCATTTATCATAATATTATCGCCATTAAAGATAATAAGTTAGAAATAATAAAGATTAGATTTTTATTTTTTTCAGGGATGAAATTTATTTCTAGGTGTATTGCTACTTCAATAAGTAACTATTGTTTGGTAAAAGAAACAATATAAATAAATAGAGATGCACGTTGTAACAAGCATAATAATGTAAAAAAACAATTGATGAACGGTGAGCAAATTATATGGTTTATATAAATCGTTTATTTGTAAATTTTGAAAGAAAAAAAAGGTAAACTTTCAAGTAGCTCACTTGCTCTAACTCATACGTATGCCTTATCTATTATAAATTCATCGATACTTAATTTTTTATATATTATTAAAATTTTACATCACAATTCTTTTTTTTATATTTTATTATAATTTTTTTATAAAAACAACAAATATCAAATAAAAAATTATTTTAATGTAAAAAAATTCATCACAAATAAAAAATATATAATATATGACAACCGCAGATACAGTTTGAAGTGATGTATACATAGGGAATAAATTGGAAGTGAAACAAATTTGTTTTTAGTTTTTTAATTAAGTTATGATATAGCATTATTTATTTTCTTTATTAATGTTATCATACTAGATTTTATATTTTTGGTAAAACATGTGAAAATTCGAAATTAATGACATTTCAAATAAAATTTTTAACTTGGAATTTTAACCGAGGTTCAATCAATTGGTTTGAAAAAAAAATACAATTATAAAAAGAAAAGAATAAGAATGCTTGTGGTCTATTTTTACTAAATTATATATATAATAATCTGATTTATACGGTTGTATCACATGTACATTATGTGCTTAAGCTATATATGTTGGGAGAATTTTATCCAAAAAAAAAAATGGTTTGATGATAAATGTGTTTAGATATTGATGTTTATAACAATAAGATAAATGTCCAGTTTATTTTGTGATTAAGATGCTTATAAATAATTTTATAGAATTTAACTTTCAATATAAAAGTGTGTATATATATATATATATATCATACTCATATGTATATTACTAGTGAAACAATATTTTTTTTAACTATATTTTACATGAGTTTATATCAAAGTCTTTTTGCGCGTATTATTATTTATTAATCTTCATTTCAACAATTAATACAAAGCCATCTCTGTCACCATAACTTTTGCATTAATTCTCTGAAGACTTCTAAGTTAAGTAGCTAGGTCAAGTTGCCTAGTCTCTCCATTCATCAAATTATATTGTTTCTTGTTTTACTTCTTATATTAAAGAAATAAGTTAAAATAAATTCATAAAATTTAGATATTAATTATAAATTCTATAAATAAATAAAATGAATTTGTAGGTATATGACTAATTCAATAAATAATAATAGTTTGAAAAAAAAAACTTATAAAGATACATATTGTAACAAATTTATAAAAGAAGACAATATATATATATATATATATATATATATATTAACTATATTTTATATGACTTTATGATAAAGTAATTTTCTGCTTTCCTTTTTAAAAAACTTGTTTTCCAAATGTACAAAATAAATAAGGTTTTCTATAATAAAAATATATATTTTAGAAAATAAAAATATAAAAATGATCTCCAACAAAAGAGGCCCTATATTTTTTATATATAAAAAAAAATATAAAGAGATGTTGATATTATTGCAACATGTTGGCAACTTCTCTGACTCATGGTTGCATCAACTAATAATGGCTTGGTCTGTCTGTTATCCTCACACAGTTATTGAAGCAACATGGACTCTTACAATAAGACAAAGCAGAGGATTGTCTTCAGAAGGAGACTCGGAGACTCTAACACACTTCCAGTTGCCTCCGACAAAGAACTACAACAAAAGAAATCCAGACATCAAAAAGGGAAATTTTGAGAAAGTGATAAATGTCTAAATTCCTTGCAATTGAAAAAACATAATGCACTCGGATTATGATAAATTAATGGGAAATCAGGGAAGCTTAGTATTTGCGATTTTATAGCACACCAGTAATTAATGTACTTTTACTCTTTCTCTGCACTCTTTTTTTATTTGGCAACACCTCATTGCGCGATCAACGAAAAGAGGCCTAGTTTTATTCCAAGCATAAAGTCAAACATTGGCTGTACCAAATAACAAGGAATACGGCCTAATTTTATTTCTAATAACAGAGTAGTGTAAAAAATAAAATAAAAAAATAAAAAAATAACAATAATAATAAAAAAAGACCACAATTCAAAAAAGACGAAGAAAGACAGCATATTGAATATGTTCACAAACTTGCTGATGAAATACTGAGATCGCGAAAAGGACAAAGCAACTGAAGTGCAACGATGGAATACACGACAAGAACAATAACTTTTATAGCAACTATAAGCCATTTGTGATTATTTGCAATAATTTTTGAAACATTTTTTAAAAATCTGTTTTAAAGCCTAATTTTTAACCTCAACAATAACTTTTATAATATTTCAATCTATAAGTATCCAGAACAACAATCAAATAGAAAATATAATAGTCCAAATATGTAATACAACAAACCAATACAAAATATAATAATTCAAATATCTAATAGGACAATCAAATAATAGTTTAAACATCTAATATAACAATAAAAAGCTATAAATGTATCTAATGAGCATTACATTTATTTTGTTGTAATTTCATCGACACCCTTAACTTGTTATTGGGTTAAAAGCTAAGACTATTCAACATTTTCTGAAGTGTAAAAGGCATAGGAAGAAGACTTCCCAGTCCTGGCAGCAGCATGTGAAGTAGGAGGAGCTATCTCTAAATTTAATGAATACCTCGAGATTCTAAGAGGAAAAAGATGTAGTGGTTTTGCTACTTCTGCTCTTCGTATGCTTTCTCTAAAAATTCCTGCTTACTCATAATCTTCATTGTCTGCTTTGTCAATGTTGAGCATGTGTCCCCACATTCTTGTTCATTCCACACTTGTAATGCATGAATTATCCCTGCAATTCGCCATGCATTCATCACTCTTCTCGCAGTCAATTCTGTCATAATAGCAAAAAAACATGTTTAGTTTCAAATATATATATATATATATACCTTACCCTTGCTGCCTTCATATCATATTTCCCACAACTGCAACCTGAGATTAGCACTGCAAGTATCTTTGCATTCTGTTACAAAACATGCTTCTGCTGTTAGAGCTCGCAATGGAGAACTCGATTCTTTTGTAGTGGCCTCTATTTCCACTTGCTTGAAGAAACAAAGGCAGTAAGTCAAGTCAGTGAGCTCCACCAGTTTGATCAAGGTGTAGACGATGTTCTTTTAATAAAAAAAAACAGCTTATATGATATTCAGCCATCCAGGTAATGACAAGCAACAACAAACAGCAATGACTTGCATGTGACAATTAAAACACAGACGTAGATCTACAAGTGTCAATATAAGCATAGATCTTTAGCTTTTATGATTTCATAGACACAACTCTTGCCTGTTACAATATGCTGTGTTTAAAACTCAGAAAGGTCAAAAAGACAATCACCATGTGTTTCTCATTCAAAGCAGACAATTTCTAGTAACCCCATGGAGCTATCTCCCAGCTCAAAGTACCAGTCCAAGGGACAAATTCAAAAACAATTAGATAATTAGATGAATGGTAAACTTTGTACAAATAAATAAACAAGAAATTTCAGAAAACACTATTGTTCCAAGGAGATGAAGTTTACTAAAACAATTTACAACCCTTGAACTACCTTTTAATGTTAATAACATTAACCACAAGTAGAAGTAGAGCCATTCCAAGCTAGGATGCAAAAAGAATAAGGATGACTACAAACAGTATAAATTAAGAAGAAACATGCTCAACCAAAATGAGAAAAGGAAATTAACCTTTCAAACAAAGCAGCCAAGGGATGGATACAATAGTGTAGATCAAGTAAAGAAATGCTTTGCAAAAATCATAAGTAAGAAATATTTATATTAGCACTTCACCGGCACTATAAGTTTGCCGGATATGAATTATGTCCATCTCTTACCACAATTACGCTTGGTAGGAACAACAAACCAACCCTTTTCATTAGGTGTTTGTTTTGGTTGTTTTGGCTCATTCACGGCAACTTCCTTTGGTTCTGGTTCATCAACAATCATTTCTGATCCATCTTCATCCACCTCTTCATCTAAATTCTCACCCTCATTTTCATTAACCACCTACAATTAATTACTAATCAACATCAAAGCACTAAACAAGTTTCTTGAAAATTTGTTTAAAGGTTTTGAAAAGAAAATGTAACTTGTGCTTCTAACAAAAGTGAGGAACAAGCATATTTGAATGTTAAGGTAATGTAAAGATTTCATGCATATACTCTCAGCCATTAATCCTAGTTATTCTAGTTAAAGTTCTATTTGCCAATATTCATCAACCAGTGCTTGCCATTTGATATAGAATGCTAAAGAAAATACTGAATCGGACTAAATTTTTGAAAGAATATTTTGGAAGGTAGTTAAAATGAATCTTGGCCTAACCAAAATACAATGCTAAGCTCTCAGAAACTTGAAATATCTCATGTATACACCCAACTAAAAAAAATTGCTGAAATTAATTGGGAAGATAACTTTTGGATACCTGTCTACTTTGAGAGGCAGCATTTCTCGTGGAAGCAGAGTTCTTTAATTGATAAATTGATTCAAAATTTCCCTGCAGACAGTCTTCATGCATAATCATCAATTACTCAGCAATCTGTTTAGTAGATTTTAACAAACATAAGATCCAAAATTGGAATATAAAAAAAGTAACTGTTTTTGTCCAACATTGGAAAACCTTGGCATGAGTTTCTAGTTGCATCAACCAATAAAAATAAGTGGGAGATGAAATTTGAGTGAACCTCTTCTACGCTGCCATCCTCGATTTCAACATTGAAGGAAAGCACCATGTTCTCATCTAGTATGTTTTCCAAATCATCTATATAAAGCGGAGCTGCAACAACAAAGGGAATGTTATAAGCCTGATAATCATACCACCATTAAATCAAATTTTCTACATTATAGGTGTCACAAGCAAAAGAATCAAGATCACAAATCCTGAATAAAATCAGTAAACCATTTTAGGTTCCTTTCTCTCTGTTGAAATTCTTTTAATTGAAAACTCAATAATGAGCATTAATATTCAATAATTATATAAGACTTCCCTTCTCATATTTAGAATACAACCTGACAACAATGTAACATACCCTAACACATACACATGTATTTACAATTTTTAATGTTTTTATTGATGTTTAATGGAGGATTTTCTACATTATAATTTTAAAAATGATTAAAAATAAACCATTACTTATATAAGTATGCTCCATAACAAAATTTTTGACATACTGCTAGGCTGACCAAGTTAATTTTATATATATTTCTTTGTTAAACCCTAAAATTCTGAAAAACAAAACAAAAAAGAAATCCTCAAAAATTTCAAAAAATCAGGCATTTCTAAAAAACTAAATAAGTACATATAAAATTATTTGAATGAATTTTTGTTCAATTTTATTAAAAGTTACTATAGAAAATTGCATGACATAAGTTATATGAATCATATTCAAATATATATATATATATAGTAGATGGGAGTAGAAAAAACTAAAGATAGTGCGATTCATTTAAAGGTATAAAAAATACATGTATGTTTGGTAACATTGTTTTAGAAATTTCCAAGTAAATCTTTCAAACATACAAACATATGTGCAGTCTAGATGAGGGAATATTTAAACAAGAGTTGACTTGGTTCAACAGCCTCTGGGTCACCAAAGATCTGTCTATCCATTTAAGCAAACAAACAACAATATGTTGATAAAATCATCTTTTTCTTTAATAATAGGCGACAAGGCCCTTTTTATGAATATAAAGCAGATCTTAAAGCGATCTGAAAGCACGGATGTACAGTATCGATATGAGAATAATATAGAATCCCGGATAAAGCGATGTATTGACGAAGGAAGCAGATCTTGTTGGGGGAGAGATTTGAACCCATGACCTCCCCTTACACTTTGATGTCATACCATTGGGCTATCCAATGGTTGACATAAAATCATCTTTTAAAAAGACAATAACATGCAGTTCATATTATTTTTAACGTAAATTGCTTTGAACCAAGTCAACTCTTGTTTAAATATTCCCTCATCTAGACCGCACATATGTGAGGAACAACAGTTTTAAAAATGCTTTCCTCTTGCAATATTTATGTTGAGTAGAACTTAGATGGGTTAAGACTAGAAAATAGAAACTAGTTTTTACATACAAAAGTGGGTGATAAGCCAATATTTAGAACTTAGATGAGTTGATACTTGAGAGCACCATAAAAACTAAGACTAATTTTGACATTCACAAGCAAGTGATATGCAAATGAACTAAAAAATGATTAGTTCCATATTTAATTACCAAAATTTTATTTCCATTTTATAAAGCAACAGGATCTATGTTGCGACAAGATAGAACATACATTTTTCAGTCAAAGTTTCATGGCAGCGAATGTCCCTTACTCTCAAATACTAACTCAGCCATTTAACCAAGTTTAGGTTACCTTGTGCTCAGTCTAAGTCTGTCATCTGATTTTGTTCAGCATTAACCCCAAACACTAATTCATTAAATTGCATAAATTATAATGCATTTCCAAGTTTTACATAAGGATCATGATTAGCCTAAAGGCAAAATACTCTAATTAAATCATGTTGAAGAACATTGAAATTAAGCTTTTCACATTACAAGTATCAAGTAGAAGCAATGAAATCATCAAAATAACTAAGCTCAATTAAGTGAGAGGAAGAAACCAAATTTCACACCCAAAGAAGCCTGACTATGTAGACCTATACATAGAACAAATTTGCAACTGAAGCCTGGCTCAATATAGAACCATAAGTATACAGAACAAAGAACAACTACACTTTCAACTATATATATAAAAATCAAGAACCTCAAAATCCCAGAGTCTTTATATCATATAAATAAAAAAATAAATGAAAAGTCATCTTCTCGTCGCTATATAAAACACATACCTCCCGCCCACGTGAACTCCGGATCTCCTCTTTGGCCTAAATCATGATAGAACATAAAGATTAAAAAATACCAATCAAGTCGAGCACCAAAGAAAAACTCATATAAATCAAAGTAAAAAAGCAAACAAAGATTCACCTTAACATTGTAAGGAAAGAGAAAGAGCATGGCGAGCAAAGGCTTGGGAAGCATGTCTAGAAGCTCATCATACAGGTCATAGACATCATTGAACTCCACCTCGTCCTCCGGCACGCCGAAGCCCCAAACAAACTTGCACCAAATTAATTCAACGAAAATCCACTTACATAGATAACAAATTACTCAAAAGAAAGGGAATTTCTAGAGCTATGAGCTTAGGGTTATCGTGAAAACCCCAAGCGCAAGAGATATCCATCAGAGAAGGGAAAGAAGATGAACGGAGAAAGGAGAAGATAAGCACCTGGTTCATAACATCGAATGGCGCCGGAGAGGGCGATCGGGAGGGGTAGGCATGTAGACGGGGTCAATGGAGCAGAAGCTCGAATGGCGCCGGAGACGGAGGACGCCGGAGGATAAAGCCGTGGTTGGCGACGGAGAGGTAGCAGAGAAGAGTTATGGAAGCGAAGAGAGGGAAGGGGGATCGATTCCATATCTAGGGTTTTCCGGCATCGAAGCTTGGATTAAACTCTCTATCGATTTATATATATATATATATATATAAAGAATGAAGAGGGAAAGCGGGAAAGAGTGTGGCATGGTAGAGAACTGGTCTCTTTCTTTTCTAGTGTTTGTTGGACTTTTTTAAAATTAATTAATTATTTATTTATTTATTTATATTTTACCGTTGGTGGGGACGCATCATTTGAGTCTTGGCGTGAATCAAAGCTGCGTGTGGTGTTCAGCGCCGAGGTGTCGGCGTGGGCTGCGGAGTTCGATCTCCGATACGCGTAAGGTGAGGCGTGGTTCGGTGGTGGCTGATCTCCGCGTGTTCGTCACGGGTTCGTGACATTGTCGCCTACATCATTTAGTGCTAGGATTTGAAATTTGGGTGCTAAATTTGGATTCTAATAAAGTCTTATGAGTATTGAGTGGTTTTTCGATATTAATTAATGATTTTTTGTGATTTTATAATTGTAGTTTTGATATTAGTTGGATTTTTTTGGTTGATTTTTTCTTTGGGTGTGATGATTGTTATGTGAAATGTTTAATTTCGGATTGGCTTTGGTTTGTTTATTTAATTAAATATATGTGATTTTTATATTTAATATTATGATCAAATTTCAGTAACATAAGAAACATTCAATTTTATAAATAACCTTTTATTTGTTGAGGTGTTTTATTTATGAATGCTCCCTGTCAGTTTGGATAGTTAAAATTTTACCATAACTTTTCAATAAATAGTTAAATACAAGGATCAAAATTTTGTGACATATTTTGCAACGTCAATAGATCAATACCAATAATGTATCGCAATCTATGTCGCAAACCAATTACATGCTAAATCCCAAAATTTTGCGATGTTCTTTTTTGGCCGTTTTTTAGCGACATAATTCGGTTTCTTCAGGAAATTAGACACCTGCGTGTTTAGCATAGGTCTTCATTTCATTAATGTAAGACCATCCTTATCACTGTTACTTTTGATCATCTTTCTAATTGGCTCTCACAGTATTTGGCAAAGTTTTTTTACTGAAAAATTCAATGCTTACATTTTTAAAAAAAAATATATCAAGCAAAATTGTAATATTAGTTTGATCAATTAAAAAATAAAAATCAAGCATGCATAATTAAATTAATATTTATATAATATTAGTTGACATAAATAGGGCCAATAGATATGTTATTGTTTTCAATTACATGTTTTTATAAAATCATATAACACTAAAAACCATATATATAATACCAAGGAAAAAAACTCTCGTTAATTTAACTCATCAGCAACTTCAGAAATGCTAGCCAGCTCTCCATCATTGGTATTCAAGTGTGACACCTTTGAAGATATTTGAGTTGGTTCTGAAAAGAATGGCTTAGGTGGCATTTGTAAGCTATTAGCGTCTCCTTCTAACATCTCAATCACTTTGCACATGGAAGGCCAATCTAATGGCTTTATCTGTATGCACCACAAACCTATCAAGCATAACTACTTCTCTCTTTCATCAATTGCAATACTTGTATCCATTTCTACCACACTATGCTCAATTGTATCTTCAATAAGTTTGTCATATATCCATGAAGGATAGTAAGCTTGGCTTGTATTCTCTACTCTTGGAACTGAATTCCTTTTTCCACCGGCCATTTCTAAAAGAAGCATACCAAAACTTTAAACATCACATTTATGAGAGATAACACCAAAACTTCTCAATATTAACTTTGGAGCAATATATCCTACGGTTCCTCTTGCAACACTAAGTGATACCAACATATAGTTCTTTGGATATAGTTTTGCGAGGCCAAAATCAAAACTTTTGGATTAAAGTTATGGTCTAAAAGAATGTTATGTGGTTTGATGTCAAAATGTAGAATTTGAATATCACATCCTTTGTGTAGATAATCAAGTCCCCGAGCAACTCCCAATGCGATATCAATTAGTTTGTCTAGAGAGAATTTGTGGTTGGGACCATTGTTGGATGAGAAGATAAACTTATCAAGGGAACTATAAGGCATGTATTCATACACCAAAGCTCTCTGCGTGCCATCTGAGCAAAAACCAAACAGTTTCACGGTGTTTATATGGTGAATTCTACCAATGGTCAAAACTTCATTGATGAAATATTCACTGGCATTGTACTTAGAATTTGTCAACATCTTGATAGCAACAAGCCGGTCCCAAGGAAGTTGGCCTTTAAAGACATAACCAAATCCTCCTTGGCCTAGTTTCTTCTTGAAGTGGTTGGTCATAGCGACGATGTTGGTGTATGAATACCGAGTTGGTACAAGAATTTGTTGATTCCTCAAAAATTTCTCCACAATATCGACGGATGACATCATTTGGTACAATTTGGAGAAAATGAAAGCATATATAATTATTGGTGCAAATACACATCTTCCCAACACTGAAAGCACTGGCAAATAAGCAAAACTAAAAATAAGTTATAAAATGATATATATATTTTTTATTTCTTCGCCCAAAAAGAAAAATTTTATAAGGTGAAATTAATCTAAAGGAACTATTAGAAACCATTGAAACGAGACTAGAGAAGTTTGATTTATACCTAACAGTGTTTTGGCAATTTATAACAATATCACCACCATATGTATGATTGATATCACACGATAGTAATGCTTTTGATTATAGTCGTTGATTTCTATGCAGCCAAGAAAATATGCCTCTATTCCAAATGCAATTACTTTAATCCATCGTTTGATTGAATGTTTATGATCAGTGATATACTGATAATTTTCCCTGCCACAGAGAATTGTTAGTATTGATCCACTAATATGCTATGCAAGTAGACATAACATTTACATAGATTCACATACTCTTCTAGGAGAGGTTTTTACTTGCCTCTCTTGGCTAATAGTAAAATTACTTACCACTCCTTCCAACATGTTTTGATGGTTTAACTAGTATTGAAATGACTTTTTTTCCCTTGTTCTCGTATATTGCTTTAGTAGTACTCTATATCATTAAATATTATATATATATATATATATATATATATATATATATATGTAATTATAAATATTATAAACCAAAAAAAGTTTTTTTTTAGAAAAGTAAAATGAATGTATAAATTTTTTTAATGAAATAATTAATTTTTTTTTATAAAAAAAAAACAGATCAAATGTAATCTCAAATAATACATTACAAAGGAGATTACTATAAAAAAAAATTTTAAAAAATCATTTTAATCTAAATTAATTTGAACATATATTAAAAAATTATTCCCAACATGAAATAATATAGAACCAGACGGTTGATGGTAAGTAATTTAACTAATTTTCAGCGAATTTAAGATAAAACCTCCTACCTCCTGTTGGAAAGAAATACGTACTCACCTTAAGGACTCTCTTAAGCAATATCAGATGGTGGATGACACGTAAACATTTCCATTAAGTGTGAACCCTCCGGCTAGAAACTCGAATATATCAGCTGGTTGTTGGTCTAATAAGTATGAATTAATATTAAAGGCGGGAAAACTGGCAAGAAGGCATAAGGGCACCAATACTCTAGTACTCGGTGAGGTAGTAGATAAAGGATTTGTTGTGGCTCAAGCAAGGCACAAGCTTGTAGATGCGGTAGTAGTAGTAGTCATGCATGGACTCATTCTTCACTTCTTTGGAGCAATTCACAAATGTAACCCAAAAGTATGCATCGTAGTACTTGTTACTCCTCATCTGAGAGGGTGTCAGAGGAGAGGTCGGAAGGGGAAAATGGCTGCAGCTGCTGCCATTATTAATGTTGTTGTACTTCTCCAATATCCCAACATACCTCAATTGTATATCAAAGGAGACACGAATGTACAAGTAATCATCGTATGTAATATCAGTGACTGAGTAGTTAGGGGAGAGTAGAGTGAGGACGGTGTGGTAGAGCCGTAGAGATGATCACAAGTGAGCTCATAATTAAGATCTCCACAGTTGGATGGATCATCTTTGAGACGGAAAGGATATCTAATGTTTGTGAGGTGCCCACATGATGATGGATGACAATAATCTCCTGCTGTGGAGACAAGAGTACTAATAATTAAGGAGTAGGAGGAGGATGGCAGATGGCAAAGCTACAGGAGAAGGAACAAGGATCATCATGTTTGAATATATATATATATATATATGGTCAAAATATTAAAATGGTCCATCTATTTTGTGTTTTTCTTTTAATATAAAATCTGTTTTTTTGGTCTTCGTATTTTCACATTTCTGTTTTTTTTTGTCCTTCTAATTGACGGATCTGCCCTTTTGGTCCTTCTAGCTGATGAAGTGGAGGGACCATAAAAAATGAAAATATATAAATATGAAGACCAAAAGGGCAAATTTTACAACTAAAAAACAAAAATATGCAAATACGAGGACCAAAGGACGGATTTTATATTAGAGGGAGTAAAAAGACGAAAAACGCAAAATAGAGGGACCATTTTGATATTATCTATATATGCATATATAGTTGTTATGTATCTTGATCTAATCATTCCTACAATATCATGTTGCGTGTGTATATATATAGGTGTGAGTCTGAATCACCATGACATGGTATTATAAAGTTCTTATAGAAAGAAAAGTCCATAGCGTGATATTACTAGCCTTCATTTTAATAATACAAGATCGATCATTACTCCTTTCAAATTAAGTCATCTCAATGTACGTTAATATTTATTTCAAATTAATTAATTCTCTCATGACTTTCAAGTCAACTATATAATTTTTTTTAATTAAGTCTCTAGTGACTTCCAAATCAACTATATAATTTTTTTTTTTAATATAGAGAAGCTAAACCTTAAACATTAAATTAAATCAGGAATGTAATACTACTGTTTTTTTAAATAATGACTTTATAATAAAGATACTCTATAATAATGAATTTATAATTTTTTTTAAACAATAACTATATAAATATCCTAAATTATTCCCAAAGTCGACATATGTTACGTATGATCATCGTTAATAGTGCATATTCGAATGACAAAATTGTAATAAAAATAAAAATATGGGATTAAATCATAAGTTTTTAATTAAAGCTAGGTGACCAAAATAAAAATATATAAAAAAGGCAAAGAACTATTTGGTTGTTTACCTTTAATTATATTACATTTTTTTTAATGCACATGCTTGTGCTATCTATTTTGAAACTTTCCCCTGGTCACAATCTGATCAATCGATCTCTGTGTTTAACTAAACCTTCAATAATTAACGCACTAACATATTCATGAAATAGATCAAACGTGGAAGAATACCAAGAAAATTGCATGCAATGCAATCTAAACCTCCTATTTCTAACTGGTCCAACATTAGCCCTCCAGAAGCCTATATCTAAAAACTCAATAACCACAGCCCAAAACTAATGAATAACCTCAGATGCTTATATACGAGTTTGAGGTTTCTTCTTCTTCTTCTTCTTCTTTGAATTAAACCCATTTACCATTAATAATTCATAAAAATTGTTAAAGTTTTAGGATTATTAACTTCTATACATGTATATATCAGCATTTCATAAAAATTATTTATTTTTATGTTTTTTTGTCAAGTGGGTCTGGCATCTCAAAATGTATAAATTATTTTCCATACAACTACTTTAACAATAAACCATTTTTTTTTTGAAAAAAAATAATAAATTAGAAAATAGATGATATTTAAAAATTACCTGAAATAACTTATAAATACAGATGTTTATGTAATGAGGTAATTTGCTTTACAAATATATGCGGGACCCTTTTTTTTATTTTGGTCGGAGATATTTTGGACAGTGAGAGAATTAACTAAATTTTATTATAGAATATTATAAATTTTCTTATTTGAAATTTTTTTATTAATTACGTTAATTTTTTTGTTAACGTAGCGAGCTTCTTTTGAATTAGTTTACTTGAAAAATCTTTTACCTTCCAAAATATGTTTGATTTTTATTTATTTTATTAAATAAATTATTTTACTATGGTTTTCATCCAGAAACTTAACACTAAGAGAACCTAAAGTATACTTAACAAAAAATATATATATTTGAAATAAATAAATAAAAACACTTATTTATAACAAATATTTCAATAGTCCTATTAAATGAAAAACACATAACATGACAAAGTAACATAGTTAAAAATTTTATTATGTTTATGAAGATGATATGAAAGAGCAAAGACTACCAACAAAGGGACTCAAAGTAACACATTCAACATACATATATATGACCTAAGATAGATAGCTGGCTAGGTGTAGCCAGGTTTAGGAACCAGTGTGACCAGCCTGCTCGAGCCGGTTCTGAGCCAATTCCTTGACCTCCCTTGCCTTTGCCACCAGCTTATATCTTGCTTCATCTAATAACTGATCAGCACCAGGAGGATGTTTTCCGGTTATGTACCTACATAAATGAGAATTTTTTTTTATTCTTTTTTGGGTAAGTAATTTGGTCATGTATTCTCATAAAAATCATATTTATTAATATACCAAATATACATTTATATTATTCTATAGCATAAGTTAAAACTTAAAAGATAGCTTGATTTTTTTTTTATAGAAGTTTCAAATTGGCTTGGTAAATAACAAATAGTTGTAAGGGCATGCAAGCAAAATCTGCATTGTAAATTACTTTACAAAATTTATATATATCTAGATTTTATTCAACTTATTTTAAGCTTACTAAACACCTCTTTGTTAAGACAGGACTCATAATTGCAGTTACATGGAAGGGTTGGTAGTGGTATATCAACTAGAGGGAAGCGTCTCCCACAGACGATGTGAGACTATGGACCGTCCCAACACCCCCTGGGCCCACAGCGGATGTGGAACCCAAGATCCTAGCCACAGCTCTAATACCATGTTACCATGTTAAGACAGGGACCCAAGATCCTAGATCATCCAAGGCACAGCCCGGCATCGATGTGAAACCTAGCTCTGATACCATGTTAAGACGTGGACCCACCACCCTAACTTCTCCATAACTACAATTACAGAGAAGGGTTGGTGGTGGTATATCAACTAAAGAGAAGCGTCTCCCACAGGTGATGTGGGACTATGGACCAAGTTAATCACTGCGTCCCAACACTCTTAACCCATTAATACAGGGTCATTGATATGGGGTCATTGGGTAAAGTGTTTATTTTTGGGAGGATTTAATATTGAACTTCAAAACCAATATGCAAGAGAACGCATACTTACGGAGCCTGCTCCACACCTAACACACACTAATCATATTTTGTTAAAAAATAAAAATTATTTTATGCTTGTTTGGGAAATTTTAAAATTTCAAGTTTGCACATAGGATTAAATAATAGCCTCAAATTCAGAAAAATTCTTAGAACATCTTTTGAAGGATCAAAATTTTGGCATGGAGGAAAATTTAGATAAACTATTAATCTAGATTTTTTATTCAAGTATGAAATTTATTTGTAAATGTATTACTACTCCAATAAATAACGGTTAAAAAAATAAAATACAAATAAATAAATAAAATATAGATGCACATTGCAACAATTTAAAAATATAAAAACCAATTGACGAAACTTCAAAAAAAGTAACATTGTATGTCGAGGACATTATATGATTTCTAAAATACTTTATTTACAAATTTTGGGGGAAAAACACAGTTATGTGTAGCTCACTCCAACTCACATGCATGCTTTATGTATTATAAATTCATCAATACTTACGAAATTATTTTGACATTATTAAAGTTTTGCGAAACAATCCTTTCTTTAATATGCCTTTGTTATAAATAAAAAAAAATTCTAATACAAAGAATTTTGCATGAATAAAGAAACAAATATATTCTTCTACCACTCTGTTCTAATATACATTTATTCATATATGAATATACATTAGGAAAATAGGAGAGATTATATGTGTATTAAAAAAATCATACTTATCATTAATTGAGTTTATAATAAATACATCATTTTTGGGACAGTAAAATTATTTAAGTTGAAAAAAAAATAATCAAATATTCATGCTCCTTAAAGATATATAAGATTTTATAGCTATAGTTGATATATATATGCACATATAAAATGCCCAGTCTTCATAATATTTATATAAAAATCACATTATATATATATAATGGATAAATCATGCAATTTAACCAATTTCTCATCTAGTAAGATAAAAGGTAATAGTTATTATTTCGGTTGAACATCTAATTTTGACTTTGAAGTCTATGGTCACCTATAATTATTTATTAATCTTTATTTCAACAATTAATGCAAAGCCATCCTGTCACCATTACTTTTACATTAAATCTCTGATGACTTCTAAGTCAACTAGCTTGGTTAAGTTGCCAAGTCTCGCCATGGCTTAAATTCAGTTGCTTCTTGTATTACTGCTTAAATTGAAGGAATAAGTTAAAATAAATTCATAAAATGTAGATCATAATTATAAATTTTATAAATACATAAAATTTATTTGTAGGTATTTTACTAAATCAAGAAATAATGATAGTTTGAAAAAAAAAAACTAAAAATACATATTGTGACAAATTGATAAAGGTACACGATATATATAACTATATTTTATATGACTTTATAGTAAAGCAATTTTCTGTTTTTGTCATGCCCCGAATCCAGCCCCGCGGCAGACAAATGGCCGCACACCCACACAGTTGAAATCCCGTAGGCACACAAAGCCTAATAACCTGACTCAAAGCAAAATACAATCTAACAAAAGTAAAAATTACAAATAACAAAAATACATCAAGTTCCAAATACATAATTCAAGGAATACAACAAAATAGAATTTACAACTCAAACTACACGGGGGAAAAGATTCTTGACGGCCCGCTAAATTACAGCCCAGAACTTTCTTTTGATCTGAATGGAATTAAGAACAAATTTATGAACTTGGCAATCCAGTTAACAATCCACTAAAATATTTGGGAATCATATAGAGTTTAAAAAGTTTTCAATTCCGATATCAAGTAAACAAAACTTGTATATATATATATATATATATATATATATATGTAAAAGTAAAACATAAATCACATGCACCGAATGTCTAAGAGTAATAAATATTACCAAAAACAAGTTTTGCATCCAGAATGTTTTACAAAAACATAGCTTAATAATAGTTCTTTAAAATATACAGATTTCATATTAATCAATATCAAATTGAAAATAATTATCAAATAAATTCTCTAGAACAAAATAATTTGACAGAAGATACAAATTCCGAAAGTAACAGTTTTCTCATAATTATATGTCTCCCAAACTTACTAAGCCAATTGTTTTACCTTATCAATACCCAAGTCAGAATATTGGATCCCATTTGTTATACTTCAGTGGCCTGAGTCAAATACCGTTATTGTTTTAATGATGACCCGAAACGAAACTATAGTCTCAATTCACAGAATTCATGTCAACATGGTCAATATTGACCCCATTGATTGGGTTAGTGCATTGCTTATTTAGAGACTAAAAATGCTTACAACGAAATAAAGTTTGTCATAAGTGTCAAAAGAAATATTTTCAAAGAACTAGATTGTCAACACTTGCCAACAAAAGTATTGTTAAGTTATCAAACCAAAGCATAATATAACAAATTTATAATATCAAACTCTTCCAAAATTCTCATTTGAGCAAAGATATTATAACTTGGCATATAATCAAAGAATTGTAGAATCCCACATTTATTTAGAAACTAAATAAAAAGCCAATTATTTCAAAATAAAAGGAATGGATAAATAAATAACTAAATAGTTGAATTTTAATAATAAAAATAATCCATAATTTATATGCGGATTACTTGCATGGAGATCTTCAAACCCTAACTCCCACTCGAAGACAAGAGCAATCTTTCTTGAAATACTCTAAAAAAGGCAAAACCCAAATCTAATTGCTCAACTATTATTTTAACAAAATGTAAAACATAGACCATAACCCAAGCCAAAACACAAAGACTCACTTTGATCTCCATCGAGCACTAACATCTAATTATAATAGAATTCCAAAGATACTAGATGTAGCCATGAAAGTCAAAGAGGGACCAAAACCGCAATGATCAACTCATGCATGGTTTCATGTAACTCCAAACATTAGATTACACTATACACCAAGACAAGGTTTTCTAGTGAATGCAAGGCAAGGACATATAGTCATTGAAGTGAAGAAATACGACATTCATATATATACATATAGGTTACATATAGGTATATGCATCTAAGGTTTAACAAAAAGATTAAGAACAACAAGACTCGGCAAGCTAAAATATATATATATATATATATATATATATATAATTATAACATCTACAAGACTTGTGATCAAGACCAACCCTTGCATTTATAATAAGCCATAACTCATGCAACCCAAGCAAAGAGTATAACAAAGTACAATCACTAAACATAAGCACAAATGTTAAGCTTCAAACCACACATCTAACCACAAGATCACTTAGCCATATAATAGCCAAAAATTAAGTTTCAAAAGAAATGACATTTTAACAAACACCTTGTGTACATCCTTAAATCTAGGCAATTAAACAACTTGACAAAGAACACATGCTATCATGTAATGCATAGCATTTCACAGCTACAACCAAGGAAGAAAAATTAACATGTTTGAACAACCCATTCAAGCTAAAACACCATACCATAATCTGGAAACTTAGATTGAAAGAAGCAAGAAAACTCTAACAAAAGACTTACTTGCTTAGAAGAAGCATAGCACAACACTCACTTGAAGCCTCTCATGGTTCCCAAGAAGTGCAAGTGAGAGCCTTAAGTCCTCATTTAATTAAATTAATTTTGCCAAAGATGATAGCCTCAAGGTAGATGAAATTTTTGGGATACCTGTTATATTGCCGGTCAATATAGTCAACAAGGAGAAGAATAAAGTGGAGCCAGTTGAGCCGGATGGAGAAGTAAAAGGCACGAACACGTGTCGACGAAGCAAGCGTGAGAGCAGGTTAAGTTCTAATCTCCGCGGGTATGTGATACCGGTGAAGAAACTAAATATAAAACAAGGCTCTGAAGAAGGGAAAGGCAGCGGATTGTTGGTAGAGTGAAGGCCCTGGTTTCTCTCACTAGTTTGAGAGCAGGGATTTGGAGTTCTTCTCTGTTCTATGGTTTTTCTTCTTCCTTCAGGGTACTTCCCTGCTATCTTCGTTGGTGAGATTGTTCTATGTTTTGATTACTTTCAGTTTTAATGCCCTTGTTGTGGTGATGTTTTGGTGTCTTGATGGATGTGGATGTCCTTGGTTATATATGATGATATTTTGGTGTCTTGATGGATGTGGATTTCCTTGGTTGTGATGATATTTGAGTGTCTTGTTGGTGGATTAACTCAAGGAGTCTGTGAGGAAGATTGTAACCTTCATGTTCGATCATAATACATCCTCTTATTTGCAGTAATGAACTAATTGGAGGCTTGATCTCCAATTTTTTCCAGATTAATTGTGTGGGTTTATTAGATTTGAGAGTGTTAATCTTAGATTGCAGATTCTCTAAAGTTTTACTCATAACAATACCATACCTGCTTTGAAGCTCAAAAATGAAGATGGCATGGTTGTTGGAGAGGAAAACATGGCTTGGCAATTGGCATGGCCTTTTAAAAAGACAAAGTATGGCTTTAGGTGAGAGAAGTGAAAAGTTAAAAAAGAAAGGGGCAAAAATTGCTCACGACGCTAATGAAGAATAAAAACTAATAGGGTGTGGCAGTGGGGTCTACCACTTGCATTTTTAAAAAACTTATTTTTGAAATATATAAAATAAATAGGATTTTCTATAATAAAAAAATATATTTTATAAAATAAAATATAAAAATGATCTCCAACGAAAGATTTCCTAAATTTTTTATATATACAAAACAAAACTATAAGGAGATAGTGATATTATTATTTATGTTCACATTTAAAAAAAATGAATAAAATAATAATTTACTGAAGAAAAGACCGACAAACACGGAAAAAAAAGTGTACAAAAATAAGAAAACAAAAAACAAACATATGAAATTTTGATTCATGTTTAGCATTGGTATTCATTGCATTATTGCAAGACCATCCTTATCAATATTGCTTTCAATCATCTTTCTAATTGACTCTTACGTTTGAGTTCCTTGTCAAAGTTTTCTACTGAAAAATTCAAGGCTCATATTAAAAAAATGCATCAAGCAATTTTGTAATATTATTTTTATTAATTGAAAAAAAATAGGAATCAAGCATGCATAATTAAATTAATATTAATATAACATTAGTTGATATAAACAAGAAAATACATATGTTATTGTTTCCAATTACATGTCTTTAGAAGATCACAAAACACTAATAACCATACAATACCAATAAATAAATAAATAACTCTCCTTAATTTAATTCATCAGCATCTTCAGAAATGGTAGTCAGTTCTCCATCATCAGTGTTTAAATATGACACCTTTGAATGTATTTGACTCGGTTCTGAAAAAAATGGCTTGGGCGGCATTTGCAAGCTACTAATGTCACCTTCTAACATCTGTATCACTTTGCACATGGAAGGCCGATCTGATGGTCTCATCTGTATGCACCACAAGCCTATCATGCATAACTTCTTTTCTCTTTCATCGATTGCAATGCTTGTATCCATTTCTATCGCATTATGGTCAATAGTATCTTCAATAAGTTTGTCATAAATCCATGAAGGATAGTAAACTTGGCTTGTATTCTCTACTCTTGGATCTGAATTCCTTCTCCCACCAGCCATTTCTAAAAGTAACATACCAAAACTATAAACATCACACTTGTGAGAGATAACACCAAAACTTCTTGATATCAACTCTGGAGCAATATATCCTATAGTTCCCCTTGTAACACTGAGTGATACCAAGCTATTGTTCTTAGGATATAGTTTTGCGAGACCAAAATCGGAAACTTTTGGATTAAAGTTATGGTCTAAAAGAATGTTATGCGGTTTGATATCAAAATGTAGAATTTGCATATCACATCCTTTATGCAGATAATCCAGTCCTCGAGCAACTCCCAATGCCATATCAATTAGTTTGTCTAGAGAAAATTTGTGATTGGGGCCATTGTTGGATGAGAAGATAAACTTATCAAGGGAACCATTGGGCATGTACTCATACACCAGAGCTCTTTGCATACCATCTGAACAAAAACCAATTAGTTTCACCACATTTATATGGTGAATCCTGCCAATAGTTGAAACTTCATTAATAAAATCTTCACCGGTATTGTACTTGGAATTAGTCAACATCTTGATAGCAACAAGCCGATCCCAAGGAAGTCGACTTTAAAAACAGAACCAAATCCTCCTTGGCCTAGTTTCTCTTTGAAGTGGCTGGTCATGGCGATGATATCGGTGTATGAATATCTAGTTGGTATAAGAGTTTGTTGGTTCCTTAGGAATTTCTCCACAATATCGACGGATGACATCATTTGGTACAATTTGTAAGAAAGGAAAGTATATATAGTTAGTGGCGCAATTACACATCTTCCCAACACTGCAAACACTATCAAATAAGTAAAATGAAAAATAAGTTATAAACTGATATTTTTATAATCACCCATCCCAGAAAGAAAAAAAGTTTATAAGGAAAAATTAATGGTGGAAAACTATTAAAGACCATTGAAATAAAGTTTAAGTTTGATTTATACCTATTAGTGCTTTGGCAATTTGCAACAATACTATCATAAGGTATATAATTGATATCACAAAATAGAAATGCTTTCGATCATGATCCCAGATATCTATGCAGCCAAGAAAATTGGACTCCATTCCATGTACAAGTGATCGAATTCGTTTTTTGATTGGAATTTTTTGGTTGATGATATACTGATGAGTTTCCCTGCCACAAAAAATTGTTCATATTAACCCACTTATATGCTACGTACAGTTACATATAACATGCATTCACACACTCTTTTTGGGAAAGGTTCTTAGATGCTACTCTTCAAAATTAATAAAATTATTTGCAAATCGGCCTCCTACCAATTTTTGACTTTTTTTAAGCCCTTTTCTTATGTATTGTTTTAGTAGTCTATGTAATTAGATATTATATATGTAATTAATATTATAAATAAAATATATGTTTTCCCCAAAAAGTAAAATAGAATATATAAATGGTTACAATTAACGAAGCAATTTCTTTTTTTTATTTTATTAAATATAGAATGTGATTTCATACTGTCTACGTAGCTAACATATAAGAGATTAATATATATTTAAAAAAATCATGTTAATCCAAATGAAAACAATCAAAACTTTGCTCCCGGTGGCAAGTAAAATAGAGGCTTTTTTTTAAATAATGTAATTTTTTTATTTAATTACAAAAATAGGTTTTTTTTTTAAATATTAACGAATTTAGATAAAACAGGATCATTGATCCCGTTTTCTTTTGTCTTTTTGGAAAGCGGGATCAATGATCCCGCTTTCAGACATTTTGCACTGAAAACGGGACCATTGATCCCATTTTCTAATTTTTTTTTATTATTTATTATTTTTTTAAAATTTTATATAAAATTTTATTTTAACTTTTTAAATGTATTTAATTACAATTTTTTTTAATTATGTACTTTAACCCCCTCACTTTTTTTATTATTATTTAAATAATTTATTTGTGTCTTGATAAGAAATATGTACAAAATAGGCGTTCGTTTGTCATGTGTATACGATTTCATAGTTTAGTAAGATATATTTGGGGATCATCACATACCTACTACTTTTATATGAGTTTTCTATGCTGACATGTAACATATAGACGTGAAGAATGAATGTGAGTGGATCAATGATATTACTCCAATTATGGTCATGGTATAGAATTTCAAACATATCTCCCCAAACTTAATTAAATGTGTTATTTCCCCTAGCCCGTAGGTGACTTTTTTTTTTAAATAATGTAACTTTTTATTTAATTACAAAAATAGGTATATTTTAAATTATTTACGAGTTTAGAGTAAAGCCCGAAAGTACATATATTTTAATGCCGCGACCACAGTGGGGTTCAGTATTTTATCAAATACGACGGCACGTAAAACTTGTATAAAGGACAAGATCCCTCTTGTCAGATAATATCTTAGAACTACATGAAGTCAGTTAAAGTGATAATCACTTCGAAAATGAACTCCTTTATTTTTGGGATATATATTTAGTATAAAAGATACATAATAAATTATTTAAATAATAACAAAAGAAATGAACAGTTAAAGTAGAAAACCCAATAATTATATATATATAATTAAAGACATTTATAGAATAAAAATTTATATAAAAATTTAAAAATAATAAATAATAATGGAAAACGGTATCAATGATCCCTCTTTCAGTACATTTGCCTGAAAGCGAGATTAATGATCCCGTTTTTCAAAGACAAATATAAAAAGTATGAAAAGTTGAAAACGGATCAATGATCCCGTTTTACCTAATTCTGTAAATAATTTAAAAACCTATTTTTGTAATTAAATATTACATTATTTAAGCCGAGAATAGAATCAGAGGGGAGGTGATTAGTTATATTAATTTAGCTGTTTTGCAGCTTTAAAAACAAGCTATTGGAAACAACTGCTCACCTTAATGACGTTTTCAAGCAAAGTCGGATGGAATTTGGAATTATCAACTGTCTCCGATGGAGACTGAACCCTTGGTCTAGGAGCTTGCATATATCAGTTGGCTGTTTTCCTGACAAGTACCAATTAAAATTACTAGGAAACATGGCAAGAAATCTGCAGGAAGGCTTAAGGTTGGCAATACTATTATTTGATATGATGAGGTAGATGAAGGAGCTGCTGTTGTTGTCGCTCAAGCAAGACACAGGCATGTAGTCATAGTAGTAGTCATCGATGTACCTGTAGTAATGCCTAGACTGGTTCTTCACTTCATTTGAGCAATTCACCAAAGTAGCCCATAAATTATACGCCTCGTAATACTTGTTACCACTCAGGTTAGAGAATGTGAGCGAAGAGGCCGGAAGGGGAAGATGGCAGGAACTACTCTTGTTGTACTTGTCCATCCCAACATCCTTCACTTGTATTTCAAAGTCAACATAATGATTGCTATATAGCCATATCAAAGTCATCATATGTGATATCAGTGATGTAGTAGTTATGGGGAGAGTAGGAGTGAGGATGGTGTGGTTGCGTGATAATCACACGTGAGCTCATAGTTTGGATCACCACAGTGGGAGGATCATCTTTTAGACGGAAAGGATAGCTACTGTTTTGTGAGGCTCCCACATGATGATGGAGGACATTGATCTCCTGCTGAGACAAAAGAAGAGAAGAACAAGAAGAGGAAGAAGGCAGAGCAGAGTTGATGAAACTGCAGGAGAAGGAACAAGGACCATCATGTTTGAATGGTTGCTATATAATTGGCTTTCCATATCTACTCAATATATATATATTTCATGGTGAATATACTAACAAGTGCTTAAAACTATTAACGGGGTTTTTAAATGTATTATGGAACAGGCTGAAAAGATGCATGACCGGTGCAGTTATTGGTCTTGGTTTAGTAATTTTGGATAGGATTGTAAAAGTGACTACAACCGAGAAATGATGGAGATGATGAACTGGCTTTCGATTCATAGACATTATCGATTTTGTTGCCTGGGTAAGATCTGGTGACGTTCATTTTTCAAAGGTAAAAGTCAGATCAAGACTAACATTGTTATGGGGAGTTGATTGCATAAATCTGGGTTAAAGAATGACACACTATTCAGGACTAAGGTTAAGATCAACATAGATTAAGTCAGATTTGTTGCTGCTGGGACTACTTGCTGGCCAGTTGTTTATAAGTTAGATGGTTTGGTTCAAATGGTCTTAAAACCCGACATGTCAACTGATTTTTAACTATATTCTGCCAAAATTTTGATTGTCAAGTCTTTAAGATTACATTGTTGTAAATAATAATCGTGTATTGACTTCCATTCAACTATCTATTTTTCAAATCAAAATCTAATACCCTAAAATGAGGGTCCCAGATGGGTCAACGTATTTTGCTGGTCTAGATTCAGGTTAAAAGTGTCATTGAAGAAATCAGGTTTCAAGTTCTCTTCTTTATATAGTCAATTAATGCGGTTCAAGATACCAGGGTTCTTCCTGTTGCTGGCAGATTTACAAGTGCAGACAATCCCCAGCTATGTTTTAAGTTATCTGATTCATTTTATCTGTTTTTTATTAAGGTGAGCTGAGGCCCTTCTTTGAGGGGCGGGTCCGTCGGGTTCAGTTGGTTCAGCCAGCAAAGCTGCCTAAATTTTTTATAAAATATAGAATAGTATTATTGATTCGCATTTGAGCTTAGATTTAAAAGTTTTTTAAATTGGTTCCACGGACTTGTGCGTATTAGTCTAGACCATCCCTTTTCAATATTGTTTCCAAATTAAATCAGAGGGACTTCTTAAGTCAATTGAAGTTATAAAAATTTCTGTATTTGATTAATTTATATATATTTTAATCTAATTTGATTAGTAAAATATTGTTAATTTTATTTAATAATTATATTTATAATAAAGTTAGCATTTATTTTATTTTTTATTAAAAAAGTCGATAATTCGACTAATTGAAATAAATACTGACTAATAAAATAATGGG
>NW_024087877.1:5000-8233 GCF_009730915.1 Dioscorea cayenensis subsp. rotundata
CCTCTCTTCTTATAATTAATTAATTAATTAATTATCATTATTATTATCTTATTTATTTATTATTTTTATTATTTGTTATTATATTTATTGTTCTTTTTATTCTTCTACTTCTTATTATTATTGTCATTGTTCTTTGTCTTCTTCTACTGTTCCACTCTTCTTGTAAATTAATAATTGATTTACTATCATTATTATCTTATTTATTTATTATTTTTATTCTTTTTCTTCTTGTACTACCTATTATTATTATTGTTATTGTTGTTGTTGTTGTTGTTGTTGTTGTTGTTGTTGTTATTATTATTATTATTATTATTTCATTATATTTATTCTTCTTGTCTCGTTCTGCTTCTTCTACTTCTTATAATTATTTATTTATTATTATTTTCCATATTTTATTTTATATTTCTTCTTCTTCTTCTATTATTATTATTATTATTATTATTTGCATTATTATTTATTATTGTAAATATTATTATTGTTATTTTTATTAATATTTTCATATTTTTATTATGTTTCTTCTTCATACTATTATTGTTATTACTATTGTTTAATATTATTATTCATATTTTTTTATTATATTTCTTTTTATTCTTCCTCTTCTTCTTATTTATTTATTATTTTTCTTATTTTGTGTTATAATTGTTCTTCTTTTTCTTTTTCTTTTTCTTCTTCTTCTTCTTCTTATTCTGCTTCTTATTATTATTTATATATTATTCTTTTTTTAGTTCTTGTTCTTCTTGTTATTTATTTATTTATTATAATTATTATTTTAATATGTTTATTATATTCTTCTTCTTCTTCTTCTTCTTATTCTTATTATTATTATTATTATTATTATTATTATTTATTATTTATTATTATTATTATTATTATTATTTATTGTTCTTATTTTTTTTTATTATATTTCCTTTTCTTCTTCTTTTTCTTATTTATTTTTTTATTAATTACTTGTCTTCTTCTTCGTCTACTACTTCTTCTTATTAGTTATTTATTTACTTACTTATTTATTTATTTATTTATTTATTTATTATTATTCTTATATTTTACTATATTTATTCTCTTCTATACCTTCTTATAATTAATTACTTATTTAATATTATTGTTATTATAATTATTATTACTATTATTTTTTTTCTTATTTTTAACTATATTTATTCTTCTTTTCTTGTTCTTGTTCTTCTACTTCTTGTAATTAATTAATTAATTAATTAATTATTATTATTTTTCATTTTTTATTATATTTCTTCTTCTTCTTCTTCTTCTTCATTTATTATTATTATTATTATTATTATTATTAATTAATTAATTAATTATTTTTTCTTATTTTTTATTATATTTATTCTTTCTTCTTCTTCTTTCTTCTTCTTCTTCTTCTTCTTCTTTATTATTATTATTATTATTATTATTATTATTATTATTATTATTATTATTATTATTATTAGTATTTGTTATTCTTCTTAGTTATTTATTATTTATCTTATTTTTTATTATACTTATTCTTCTATTTCTTGTTCTTCTTTTTCCTCTTCTTCTACTTTTTATAATTAATTAATTGTTATCATTATTACTTTTCTCATTTTTTATTATATTTATTGTTCTTTTTTTCTTCTATTTTTCCTCTCTTCTTATAATTAATTAATTAATTAATTAATTATCATTATTATTATCTTATTTATTTATTATTTTTATTATTTGTTATTATATTTATTGTTCTTTTTATTCATCTAATTCTTATTATTATTGTCATTGTTCTTTGTCTTCTTCTACTGTTCCACTCTTCTTGTAAATTAATAATTGATTTACTATCATTATTATCTTATTTATTTATTATTTTTATTCTTTTTCTTCTTGTACTACCTATTATTATTATTGTTATTGTTGTTGTTGTTGTTGTTGTTGTTATTATTATTATTATTATTTCATTATATTTATTCTTCTTGTCTCGTTCTACTTCTTCTACTTCTTATAATTATTTATTTATTATTATTTTCCATATTTTATTTTATATTTCTTCTTCTTCTTCTTCTTCATTATTATTATTATTATTATTATTATTATTATTATTATTATTATTATTATTATTATAATTTGCATTATTATTTATTATTGTAAATATTATTATTGTTATTTTTATTAATATTTTCATATTTTTATTATGTTTCTTCTTCATACTATTATTTTAATATGTTTTATTATTATTATTATTATTATTAATATTATTATTATTTATTATTATTATTATTATTTATTGTTCTTATTTTTTTATTACATTTCCTATTCTTCTTCTTTTCCTTATTTATTTTTCATTAATTACTTTTCTTCTTCTTCGTCAACTGCTTCTTCTTATTAGTTATTTATTTATTTATTTATGATTATTATTATTATTATTCTTATATTTTACTATATTTATTCTTTTTTTTTTTTTTTCTTCTACTTCTGCTTCTTATAATTAATTACTTATTTAATATTATTTTTATAATAATTATTATTACTATTATTTTTTTATATTTTTAACTATATTTATTCTTCTTTTCTTGTTCTTGTACTTCTACTTCTTGTAATTAATTAATTAATTAATTAATTATTATTATTATTCATTTTTTATTGTATTTCTTCTTCTTCTTCTTCTTCATTTATTATTATTATTATTATTAATTAATTAATAATTATTTTTCTTATTTTTTATTATATTTATTCTTCTCTTTCTTCTTCTTCTTCTTCTTCTTCTTCTTCTTCTTCTTATTATTATTATTATTATTATTATTATTATTATTATTATTATTATTATTATTATTATTATTATTATTAGTATTTGTTATTCTTCTTAGTTATTTATTATTTATCTTATTTTTTATTATACTTATTCTTCTATTTCTTGTTCTTCTTTTTCCTCTTCTTCTACTTTTTATAATTAATTAATTAATTAATTGTTATCATTATTACTTTTCTCATTTTTTATTATATTTATTGTTCTTTTTTTCTTCTATTTTTTCCTCTCTTCTTATAAGTAATTAATTAATTAATTAATTATCATTATTATTATCTTATTTATTAATTATTTTTATTATTTGTTATTATATTTATTGTTCATTTTATTCTTCTAATTCTTATTATTATTGTCATTGTTCTTTGTCTTCTTCTACTTTTTAACTCTTCTTGTAAATTAATAATTGATTTACTATCATTATTATATTATTTATTTATTATTTTTATTGTTTTTCTTCTGCTACCTA
>NW_024087878.1:0-35135 GCF_009730915.1 Dioscorea cayenensis subsp. rotundata
TATTTTGTGGGTCATGCGCTTCTCACTGCTGCACACATCTTGAACAAATGTCCCTCTAAGTCCATCCCTAAGACCCAGCATGAAATGTGGAAGGGAAGGAAACCAAGTTTTAAACACATTAAAATTTGGGGATGCTCAGCCTATGTCAAGAAGACTAAGGTTAAAAAGCTAGAGGTGAGATCCTTAAAAGGGTGTTTTGTTGGTTACCCAGAGGATTCGATGGGATACCTCTTCTACCTGCATGATGATCAACGAATTATTGTAGCTTTACAAGCCCACTTCTTGGAAGACAAATTGATTCGAGAAGGTGGAGCGGGTAGATTAATTGTTCTGACTGAACAAAACGAAACACTTGAGGAGTCTATTGTTCAAGAACAACGAACTGAACCTATTGTGACACAACCACTATTGTGACGATCTAGTAGAGTATCTCCACCAAAAGAGAGATATGGTTATTTACTACAAGGAGAGCATAATTTGTATGCGGTAGCAGAAGGAAACTATGGAGATGATCTCTCTACTTATGATCAAGCAATGATGGATGCAGACTCTGCAATGTGGCAACTCGCTATGCAAGTAGAGATGGATTCGATGTATTCGAACCAAGTTTGGAATCTAATAGATTGCCCCAAAGGGATAGTTCTTATTGGGTGCAAGTGGATCTATAAGAGAAAGATTTGTCCGGATGGCAAGGTGGATACCTATAAGGCCAGACTAGTAGCGAAAGGGTATAGTCAAAAGGAGGGCATTGACTATGAGGAAACCTTTTTCTCCAGTATCTATGATCAAATCTATCAGAATTTTGCTTGCGATAGCCACATACCTAGATTATGAGATTTGGCAGATGGATGTCAAGACTGCCTTCCTAAATGGATACCTTGAGGAGGAAATCTACATGGAACAACCCAAGGGTTTTGTATCTGAGGCTGACTCTCATAAGGTGTGTAAGCTTAATAGGTCTATTTATGGACTTAAACAGACCTCTCGCAGTTGGAATCTTCATTTTGATGAAGTTGTTAAAACTTTTGGCTTCATAAAGAATGATGATGAGCCGTGTGTCTATAAGAAGGTCAGTGGGAGCAAGATATCATTCTTAGTATTGTATGTAGATGATATTCTGCTTATTGGGAATGATATAGGCATGTTAACTTCAGTCAAATCTTTGCTTTCAAGCACATTCTCCATGAAAGACTTGGGAGAAGCCACATATATCCTTGGAATTCGCATCTACCGGGATAGAGTGAATAGAAAGATGGGGCTTTCCCAAGCCCTTTACTTAGAGAAAGTCTTGAAGCGATTCGGGATGGAAAACTCTAAGAAAGGACTTCTACCTGTGAGGCATGGAGTTCATCTCTCCAAGTCTGAGTCCTCAGGATGAGGAGGAAAGAAAGGAGATGAGTATGATACCCTATGCCTCTACAGTGGGTAGTCTGATGTATGCCATGCTGTGTACAAGACCAGATATTGCGTACACTGTTAGCATTGTAAATCGGTTCCAGGCTAACCTAGGGAAGGAGCATTGGATAGCTGTGAAGTGTATTCTAAAGTACTTGAGAAGGACTAAAGATATGCTTCTGATCTATGGAAATGGAGAGTTAAGAGTGGATGGTTACACAGATTCAGACTTCCTGTCTGATGTTGATGATTGGAAATCCACTTCAAGGGTTTGTATTCACTCTCAATGGTGGAACAGTAAGCTGGAAGAGTTCAAAGCAAGGCACCACTACAAACTCCAACACTAAGGCTGAATATGTGGATGCTTCTGAGGCTACGAAAGAAGCTGTTTGGAATAAGAAGTTCTTGACAGAACTTCAGGTAGTTCCAAGTGTGAAGCTCCCATTATCACTTTATTGTGACAACAATGGAGCAATAGCACAAGCCAAGGAACCAAGGTCTCACAACAAATCCAAACATATTGAGCGGCTGTACCACATCATTCGAGAGATCGTTGGAAGAGGCGACATAGCCATGCAGAAAATAACCTCAGCAGATAACTTAGCTGACCCACTCACCAAGCCACTATCACAAGCCGTGCTAGATCGACATCTTGAGAAGATGGGTGTAAGATACCATATTGGTTGGCATTGAGTACAAGTGGGAGATTGTTAGGATTATGCCCTCGAATGCCAACGAGGATGCTTGTATTAGGGCATCTCATTTGTATTATACATTCTTATTCTTATTATTATAGGCATTTATTTTGATGTTCATATAAATCTTGTGATGGCATTATAATTAGTTTTGAATATCATAGTCCATGTGTATTAAGTTAAAACTTCTACTCTTTGTGGAATAAAAAGGAGAGCACTAGAAGGGTTTCGTACTTATACACTTAAATAATTCGCAAATCGGAGAACCTTTAATTGGGCATTAAAGGTTCATAAAAATTTGTATGACATATACTTTGACAAAGAGTGCTAGTTGAACACTATGGAATAGTGGGAGCATATGTCATAAATGCATCATTGGGAATTGGTGTATTCGAACATGACTCGCAACAATCCAATCACATGGGTTTTACTCTTTGACAATCAATGATTGGGATTGTTGGTTATGATCACATGAGTGGACCTTAGACCTGAGGTATCATGATCACAATGTACTTGTGAAGTCTAGTCTGTCACCTTTTGGTAGGGCCGACCTCGAAGTGCGACTATGTCGGGCAGGTAGCAATTGTGAGCGATTACCAAGAAAGAATTCGATCTCTCGGAAGTAAATGAGTTAGTATCTTATGCGACTATAAGTATGTGAGATTAGAAGACCTTGGCCAAGGCAGTCAAACTAATCGTGTGCGACACAAAGGGTAGTTTGGTAATCTCACCCCACTATAGTTATTTGCGTATGATCAAGTTTAGTGAGTTTGACAATTACCATGGCTCTCACTCGGTTGGGATACAAGAACGAAAGGTTTATACACATATGGTAATCATAATCGGAAAGGTTCGTAATGATCTACTCATTCGTGTTCAATTGGGCTACGACGTGGGGCCACAGGGCTGGCTAGGTGTCGCCCACGTCCTTTGGTATCCTCCCATTGCCAATCGGAACGAACCTACGGAGTCACGCTTAAAGGGATAAAGACTCAGTCTCGTTTTGAGTACAGGGGTAAAATTGTCGATTTACAATTTTACTTCATGGGATGAGTGAAATTGTAAATTAGTCTAGGGTTTTTGTCTTAAGTTTAAATTTTGATTTAAATTCGATGGAGTCGAATGGATAATCAAAATTATGATGACTCAAAGATAAAAGTGGTTTTAGTTAGATTAGGACTCATATTTCTAATAGAATTTCTATGGTAATGTTTATCATATTATGAAGGTTCATATTTTGAATAGGACTTCATAATTGAATGATGTTTATCATATTATGAAGGTTCATATTTCGAATAGAACTCATAATTGAATAATGTTTATCATATTTTATGAAGTTTCTATAAATATAACTCCTCTCCAACTATAGACTGATCTCAATTAATTCTCTAGTGAGAAAATCCCCTAGCTCTCTCTTCCCCTCTAACCCTAGCCGCTATTTGGAGAAGAAGAGGAGATTGTCTCTTAATTCCGGCGTGTGATCTAGAGGCGTGGAACTTTCATTCGGCGCTAGGAGATCTACGACAATCCTAAAGAGATAAGTTCGGCGCATCAAAAGAAAGAAAATCATCAAGAGGTAATTTTCTAGGCCTTTTAATTAAATTACAGTTCTCATTAAAACAATTAGAATATATATCGCAAATATACTATTGCTTCCGCATGCCCTTTTAATGTTATTTGATTTTTGCGATATTACCCAACACTTATTTCAAGATTTCTCACCAAAGTCAGAATACAAGGATGTAGCATAAGACCATATTGCATTGCCCTCACCTCAAATTTTCCGAAGCTTCTCATAATTGTCAATAAGCTTATTGATGAATGGATTCACAGCTATGTAAGCCTATACGTGGAAGGAAAATTTAACATATAGATATTACATTCACAACATTAACCAATATTGATAAGGAATTTTGAATGCATTGAATAGATAACCCTTTACCTTAATGTTTGTGAAAGCAACAGTTGGGTCGAGCGTGATCATCTTTGTTTCATCATCCCTACCCACCCCTCTCAATTCCCCTACTTTCTTGATCTTGACATACCATACCTTCAGGATCCCATAATGATTTTTGACATTTTTTTGCAATAAAATCAATCCTAAATTTTCCATTCATAGCACTCTTAACAAAAACAAAATCTACCTTCATGAAGGATTTGTCACATTTCAGCCCATTGTTGGCTTGCTCAACCAGCAAAGGGATAAAGAAGCTATCAAATTCAACTTTTTGTCTTTTATATATTTTGGGGCCCACGCTTACCTTTAATAGACTTTGAATTCCCACCATTATTTGAGCAATTTTCATGCTCCATTTTCTTTTAGATTCTAATAAACAACAAAATAATGCAACATTGGATATCACAGTTAAAGGAAAATCCATGGATATAAGCTAACAAATGTTGGAAAAATGCAATTATAGAGCATAGTTCTGTAGAGGACAACAAGCAACACATTTAGTACTACTGATCAAACATGGCCATAGTAATGGCGCCACATGTCATTGGCTGTTCTAACCCTCAGTTCGACCCATTACATGTTTTCCTCTCGCTGCTCTTTTTGTGTGTGAGGCTACAATGAAGCAATGTGGTCCTTTTGTGTGCTACCTTAATGCAAGATTTGATCAGTTAGGTCGATATCTACTATATAATTATGGATGATGCAACATGCAATGATTTACAAAAGTTGAGTCTTGATGGGGAAAAATGTGTGATGTAAGAATTTTGAAGTGATTTTTGAGGATGCCAGATGTGTGCTCGATCCGCAAGCGCAACATCAAGTGCCTAAGGTTGAATAGCTTCTTGGGGTTTGTTGGTGCCCTTCAATTATGTTCTTTCAAATGGTATCTAACCCGCTCGATAGGGAACTGTGAATCCATTCATTATTTTATAACCTGCATCTACCAAGCACTATATTAAAGTTATTTGAGATTCACATGAAATTTATGAATTTTATAAGATATAGTTTGCAACCTTCTATAAGCTTGAGGCCTCGGGTCGTGACCGCAACAACACATCTCTTAAGGCAGTGAAGTCATTTGTTGATCATTCCCACCCTGCTAGCATGTATGTGAGTTTGAGATTGAGGTTCACAGCAGCTAGTACATTCTAAGTTGCCCTTTTCAGCCACAAAAATAGGGCAACTCATCTGATTGAACAAATACATCAGTGTGCATGCTATCTAACAAACCAATGCAATCCTACATGACAACCAAATATTTTCAAAAAGTTCACAGTCGACTAAGAAAACCTAAAACATATTTGATATTGTTAAGTACAATTACCTTAAAGAATGGGTTCCACTTTGGGTTATTCTCTATTTCTGGGTGACAAGTGTTTGCATATCTAACCTAGTTATAGTCTTCTAAGTGGAAAAAAGAACATGAATATAACTATCACTATACACCAACATTGCACACAAACAAAACATACATATAACCCATATTTCATGAAACTTGCAATTCGTATTAGTAATGAAATCCAGGACATAACATTCATCCAAAGAATTGTAGCATGGGATTGCATCTACAATTGGTCAATCATAATGGTATGCATCAACAAGAATCAATGACTTAACGTGCTTTTGTCACAATGAAATAAAAAACCAAAAGGGGGAAATAATAAGTTTTTGGACACAGGAAAATAGAATCATGGAATGATAGAAACCAAAAAAAAACAAGAATAACATGCTTTTGTTAAACGAAAGTAGCAATGCACTCCATGGAATTATAGAAAATGGAGAAAACCTAGCAACCAAACAAACATAGAATCTACAATCCTTTCCAAGAGAAGTGGGAAAATAGTTGCTAGCATATTGTAATATCTGTGCAATAACCTAGTAAGACATAGAAAACATGGCCTAAAAATAAAGAAATAAATACATAAAATGCAACATGTCAAAAGAACCTACAAAAGTTTTTGATTAGTTAAAAGAAATAAATAGTAAGTTGCAGTCCATAATAACTTTGTATTCCATTGCACAATAAAAAGGAGATATAAAAATATTGTAAGCATTGTATCCTGCAAATTGGGACATTAACTTGAAATTATTTCAAGAATATAGCAAAATAGATGGTGTCAATCTATCTTAACAATGCATTAACAAGCAATCATAAGAGACCTACAAAACTAGATAATATGACAGGCACCATGTAGAAATGTTAGCCAACATGATTTGGTAGATGTAACCCCAAACTAGTGGTGTCAACCGGGCCATGCTGGCCAGAGCATGACACGGCCCGGCACGAGTTGGGCCGTGCCCAGCCTAGGCATGGCTCAGAATCCTAGTGGTGCCAGGATGGGGTTCAACAGCCTGTGGGCAATGCAGTGCTGGCCCAGGCATGCGGGCGGGCCAGCATGTGGCCCTGCCTAGACCATGCCACCCTAGGCACACAGGCCGTGCTAGCCTGTTATGGGCTGTGCCAAGCACGTCCCATAACGGTAACCAGCCTATTGTGATCCCATTATTTTTTTTAATTTATTCTTTTCTTTTACTATGTGAAAAGGTCAATTGTAACCATTTAAACAACTATAAAACTGCTAGTTTTAAGGGTATTTTAGTCTTTTAAGATAAAATGACATTTTTGACCTTCTCAACAACTATAAACAGCTAGTATATGAGGGCATTTTAGGAATTAAAAAAATAAAAAAAAACCTATAAATTCTCCATTCGGCACAATGGCTTGTTCTCCTCCTATCTTTCCCTCCGATAATTCTCCATTTGGTTTTTATGAAAATACCCCATTAAGTTCTCTCGAGCATGTTGTTGAGCAAGTTACTGAGTCCCCGAATATCGGGCCCTCAAGTAATAAGCCACCAACAAGTTCTATAAAATGAACTTCCGGGGTTTGGCAATTTTATGATATTGTTGAATTTCCAAACAAAGGTAATCGGGTGGTTTGTAAAAATATAAAAAATTTTTTTCTTGCCAAACTTTAAAGGGGGAAGGGGGGTTGTAACGGGCATTTAAAAGGGCATGTTGACAAGCATGGCGCAAAGCAAGATGATCTTACTCAAACACAAATTAGTTTTACCAATTCAACTTTGGGAACTTTTGTTTTTAATAATGAAAATGCAAGAAAAGAATTCTGGGGGTTGGCAATTTTACCAATTCAAGATCTCTTACTTCCGATATTTGGACTTCTCAATTTAAAACCAATTTTGTGTCACCACTCATTATATAGATAATAATTGAGTTTTGCAAAAACGTATTTTAAGTTTTTTTGAATTAGAACACCAACATACCGCAAGCATTAACATGTTAGAAATGGTTCACACCGAAGGTTGGAAAGGGGAAGAAAATGTAAAAAATATCTCATTGATGTTGATCATAGGTAGAATTTGACTTATGAAATGTTGGAGTGTGCCTATGATGATAGATATATTATTTCCATGTTTTATAATGACAAATTTCCCGAAGATCAAATTACTGATTATGATTGGAAAGTAAATAATTTGATTAAGGAGTTTTTGGAAATTTTTTATACTTCAACTAATATGTTTTCCGGTGTTTACTATCCCACTACATCTATTATTGTTAATAAAATTTTTTTTATTAGTGAGGTTTTTGCAAGATATAGACATGATCATAATTTTGCTCCTATTGTTGCTCCCATGGAGGTAAAATTGAAAAAATATTTTGGAAAAATTGAATCACTTCCCATTTTATATATGATTCTCAACCCACGTTTTAAAATCGATGGCACTTTTTGCATGATTGATTTTTATGATGAAAATATGGGGCTTGATCATTCTTTTCTTAAAGAAAATTATCGTTCTTTGTTTTATGATATGTATAATGAATATCATAGAAACCATGGTGATAGACGGGCTTTCAATCTACCTACAACTATTGAAAGTTCTTCTTCAAGCACCAAAAATAGATCCGCAACTCATGTGGTTAATTTAATTAACCAAAAATTTGCCATGGGTGCTTCTTCTTCTTCTTCTTCAAGCCCTAGCACTAGTTCTACTAGTTTTACTAGTTCTTATGAAATAAATCATTATTAAATAATAATAATTATATTAATAATTATCATTCTTCGAAAGAAATTGATAATTTTGATATTTTGTCATGGTGGAAAAAGTAAGAGCACAGTTATCATGTACTAGTTGCCATGGCAAGTGATCTACTAACTCCACCGATGTCTACAGTAGAGTCGGAGTCTTATTTTAGTGCATGGAAAGAGTACTAGATGATAGGAGGAGCCGAATGAACCAACCAACAGTGCAAATGTGCATATGCCTGAAGGATTGGTTAGATGCTGAAGATAGATTACAAGTTCAAAGAGAAAAATACACCAGTGATTATGGAAGAGAAGGCATATATATAGAGATAGAAGAAGTACATTGATGTTTCAAAATGCAAAGTTCAAGCTTGGAAAGTCTACAACTTCGATGCTTCAAGATTCCAAAAAATAACAAGAAGAGGTTGGAATTATTTTGATAAATTTACAAGTTACTTAGATATGTATTTTTTGTCATTTTTATATAAATAACAATAGTTTTGAGTTTTTTTTTAATAATATATTTCTAATTTTTTTAACTATTTAGTGATGTAATATTTTATTTAAATTTTAATAAAAATTTCAAAATTCTGATTTTTTTTCCATTCATGTAGTTTTGCTTTACATTTCAATTATTCATGTTTATTTTTTTAAACTATGCAATGCCAACGGTCCAAAATTATTATTATATATAATATATTTTATTTATTTATTTTTCCAAATTGCCCAAATCATTTCATCTTTTGAAGTTTTACAAAGTTACAAACCCTAGACTAGATAATCCGACTCCTTCTCCAGCGCGCGACCCGATTCGGCATCTCGAGCACCTACAAGCTCAATCGGAAGTAGGTGTAGTAAGCAAGGCAATCGCTAGGGCTATCCATGGAGAAGGAAGTCCAGCCATCATCATCGGTGTGGTGGGGGAAATCCTTGACTGCGTGGGTGAATTCTTGGGCTGACTTAGCGTCAAAGCTGTTGAGTGCGATGTAGCGGGCAGTGCCAGAGCGCTGGGTGGTGTTGATGAAGCGGAGCTCATAGAGGAGCATAATGCTCCAAGAGAATCAATGAAGGGAAGGAGATTGCGGGGGAAATCCATTTTTCATTGGTTCCTTCTCCAGGTTCTTCTTCTTCTCCTTCAACTTCACTTCATTTTTTCTCATCAACCACAAAATCCGATTAGGCGATCATCATAGTTCTAGAATCTTAACTGATGGCCCAGATCATGATCTCATTGAGGGAAGAGTAACTGTGGATGCAGATCCGGTCGGGCTTGTGGGGCATCGGGGAAGACAGCGGTTCGAAGCCAGTGGTGGACCATGGAGTAACCGAATTAGTGGATTCTTTTTAGGGTTTTTTTTTCATGTTTGGGATTTTGAATTTGTTGATGAATTGTTTAAAGTTTATTCGATAAGGAGTCAAGATCAAAGGAGTGATTGTTTTGATTTTTAAAATTTTGATTATTTAAAATGTTTGGATGTAAATTTGAAAAATAGCAATGATAATTCTAGATCTGTAGATTATTTTATGCGTTGGTAATTGGATGATGATTTAAATAGCAAGGATGAAGGACAATCCTTTTGACTATTTAAAGTTTTGATTGTTTGTAATTTTTTTTATTTTGGGTGATAAGTTGCTGAATATTTTGATTTTTTTTAACTTTAAATTGTGTAGACATTACTTTGTTAGTAGATAATACTAGAGATAAGATATAGGTTGTTAATTTGTGTAATTTTTCCTTTATAATAATTTGATTGAATAAATAAGAATGTAAAATTCAGTTTTTATGGTTTTTACTTTTTTTTACCAAGATTATAGTTCATTAATTTGAGAATTTGAGAAATTTTTGAATTTTTTAATTAAAAAAAATAATAGCAGACCTGCATGACACGTGCACACCTAGAATGGGCCGTGTCTTGTGCTAGGCAGACCTCTAGGGTTGGCGGGTCGTGCTGGCCCGAGCATGCATAGTGTTCGGGCCGCAGCGGACCCGTGCTATGTTGGGCCGGGCAGACCCACTTGACACCCCTACCCTAAACCATGAACAAAACAATCCTATGAATAATAGAAATTATAGAAACAATTTTGCAAATCATGGTATGCATTAAAATAATGCTTTATCATCTATGTCAACAATGTATTAATAGGCAAACAAAGTCTACAGTATGAACCAAGACCAAAAAGGAAGGGAGAAGCATACTTGCAAATAACAGAACTCATAGAATTGTAAAAAAAAAAAAAATTTAGATGTGTCTTATGTCAAGCTCAAAAATGGAATGGGAAGAGAAGGCATGGCAAACTGAGCAGCTAAAGATGGAATGGCAATTAGATGAAGATAACATAAAAACATAAAGATATCACTATATTTTTTTTCAAACTTAGATAATTGTGGTGCCATTCTATTTGTGCCTTTTATAATTGTGGTAGTTAAAAACAAAGAAAAAAATCCAAAAAAATGAAGAAACAAACGACAAGGGAAGACAGAGGTATGAGACCCAAATGAAACAATCCATGCCATATATATACATAAAAACATGGCTAAAGGGAAAAAAAACTATCCTAAGTATTTGACTAACACCTGAGAAATAGAAAGCATGACAGGCTAGGGAGAAAATCATAAGAACTTTGGGATGGTGGAGAGCTAAAAGGGAAGTGTGGGCAAATCTCAAAAATGCAGCTTTGTCGACAACAACATTAGAAGATTGAGTCATGCCGAGTGAAAATGCCTATAAAACTAAACACATAAGGTCATATTACATATAGGAGGAAAAATAGAATGAAGATACCACATAAAAAAACAAATTCAAAGAGAATTTTCAAAAAACTAAAATTATATTAGGAAAATCACCATATGAGAAGCAAGAAACTATGCAAAGAGAGGAATGTGTAGAAACACAACATTAGAAGAACCGATGAATGTCTACAAGAAATGGTGAAAAATGAAAGAGTAGAAATCAAAAATATAATAGCAACAGACTAGCAATGGAGCACCCTTTGAATGGATCTCAACAAAGACAACAATCTAAAAAATAAAAATAAAATAGACAACCTAAAACATCTTACATGGGAAATCATGGTTATGACAATGGATCAGAGCTAGTAAACCAGACAACCTAAAAACATAAATATAAAAAGAGAGATTTGACATCTAGAAAAGCACATGCATAATTACAGATCTGATAACAAACGTGAAGTCCTAAGTAGGGGGGAAAACCTTACCTGGAACCAAATTTCAGAAGGGGAAAAATAGTAAGGATGAACTATAAAATCACAAATCTAACAATAGATTTTTAATCAATTTGGAAATTAGAAATGGAGGGGGGCCAAATGTCAAGAAGCAATCTTCATATACAAGTGGATAAAAGTGGGCAAAAAACAAAAATCCATGTCAACGACAGGCATAACAAAAATCAAGACGAGAAAAAAGCTAAAAAGCCAACAAGGATCAAATCACAAAAAATAGAGAGGTTATTGATGAACTCTCCACAATTGTACGGATCATTACAAGTAATAAAGTGGTACCCCGTGAGAGGTATGATTGGTGAACCACAGGGACTAGGCTTCTAGTATTAATTGATCTTCTAATCTCTAGCCAGAACACTAGTTCAGGGTAAAGATGATAACCAAATAACCTAAAAAGGGGAAGGATGACAGGTAAGGGCTGAAAATGAACTAAGTGAGAAATACGGAGATAGAGCAATGCCCCAGACTAATCTCTTGGAGAAATATGTATGGACTTGCTTCTAATATCTATCAGGTACATCCTAAGATCCTTGCAGCTGCTCAAAAGCAATACTGCATCTACGGCTATCAAATATGCTAGGTTCTGCAAGTGTAACTATGGGCTTCATACACGCCAAGGTTTGCAACTATGTTAGGTAATCATAACTACGGTAATCCACACAGGTTAAGATTTACACAAGCATCTATGCAAATCAAGCATGCCAAGTTATGCAAACACATGAATAAACACAAGAATGCAATAGAACTCCATAGACATTAAAAACAAGTAACCAACATAACACATAAACATCCAAGTTCATAGATCCAGGGCACCGGAGAATGGCTAGCCCCTCATAGTTTTATAAATCAATTTAATACTAAGGAAAACAAAAGAAATAGAAGCCATGAAAGACTTCCCTCTTTCCCTTGCAAACAACTTCGATAGTGCTCCGATGAAGTCCCACCGACTAAGCTCCGCGCCACTCGCACTCTTACACCATAGATTCACTCCAGCCCCAGAAATGTGTTGGGGAATACCTTAGGAGCCCTCTCTCCCTTGGAAGAAGAAAGGATCCCCTCAAATGACCTAGATTTAGGCTTAAAAAGTGCTTTTCGAGATGAGCATGGTTGTACTTAGACCGTGCTTTTACCTCGTGAACTTCTCAAGAAAGCCTGGGCAATTGAATAAAAAATGCCAGTGCCAAAGATTTTCACGAGAAGGGAGCACGCCCGTGCTCAGATCGTGCTTCACATGTAACATTGTGTTTTGCCCTCTTTTACTGTATTTGTGCTGAATCCTATTATTTTGCACAAAAACCTGTTTTCCTACACAATTACACAATAATACCCATAGTAGCATCGAATCACAACAATAAACGCTTAAAGACAAGATATATACATGAAAAGCGTATAAAAATATCTATATGAAACCCATCAGTTATATACAACCAAATGTTACCTAACTTTAAGTAGGGGAAAGTCAGAAACCATGAAGAAAACTTCACCTGGAACAGAATTTCAAAAGGGGGAAACACTAGAATGGATGAACTATAAAATCACAAATCTAATAACAGATTTTAAGTCAAACTGGAAATCAGAAAGGAAGAGAGCCACATATCAAGAAGCAATCTTCTTATACAAGTGGATAAAAGTGGGGAAAAACAAAAAACCATGTCAATGACAGGCATAACAAAAACCACAATGAGAAAGAAGCTAAAACCAACAAGGATCAAATCATAGAAAATAGAGAGGTTATATACAACCAGATGTTGCTACACTATAACGAAGAAGGAAGTGACTTCAAAGCCGCAGGTGTCAGCACCCTGTCAAAAAGACTGCAAAAGACTATGGAAAGATGCCTACAAGAGTGAGCGATTTGGCAATCCAAGAAAACCCTATCGACAAAGTGGTAAGGCGAAGCACAAAGGAACCGACAAGTTCGATAAAGACAAAGTGGGGTGATAACATCTGGGTCACATGAGCCCATGTGACCAAAGTGGGACTATAGATTAAAAAAATTAATGTTAGTAAATTACTGTCATTAATTTTTAAAAAAAATTATCTTTAAATAAATGTATTTTTATTGGTATTAATTAAGTTAAAGTGTTTCCATTGAAAAATTTTCAAATTTGCAAACTTTTACAGGCACTACTCTCTTCCTTGCTTACCTTTTGCTTATCTTCATGTCCAAATAGAGTAAATAGAACTTTCTCTATGATAAGAACAACAACATTATTTTTCCAAGATAAGTTAAATTTATCAAGATATGTAGTGTCCAAGCTACACAACTTCCTTATTTTTAAGCACATTTTCCCATCAAATTAAATTGAAATTTCTAGGACATATTTAGTTTTGTTTGACAATTTTGAAATTTTAGAAAAGAAAAATTTTAACAAGTGGACAAACTACACAAGTGTTAAGCTACCCTAATTAAGGGGCATGCACGTGTATTGATCAGATGTTACACACTCTCACTCTGTGTGACAAAAGCTTAAGTCTCGATAGTGCATAGGGGCCCCTGTAGCACCACTGCAGGCAGCACGTTTTGATCTTGGGCATTGAGTTTCTTGCATGTAACACCTTACATGATGGGGCTAGTGCCGCTATTCCAATTATTTAGAAAATTAAACTAATATCTTTCACCTCAAACACAATTAGATGTGTGAATCCTTTCTCATTTTCTCAAGTATAGTAATATAATGACCAAAATTCTCTTTCCATTAGTTACCTTCCCCTCTTTCAACTGTAAATTGTTGAATGATGATTGAATTGCTATCTACATTTATAATTAATGAAACCCTTTTGTTTGGGCAAGCTGAGTAGGATTCACACCTTACATGATGGAGCCAATGCCGCTATACCAATTAGTTGGAAAATTAAACTAATATCTTTCAGCTCAAACACAATTAGCTGTGCGAATCCTGTCTCATTTTCTCAAGTATAGTAATATAATGACCATCATTTCATTTCCATTAGTTTCCTTCCCCTTTTCAACTTTAAATTGTTGAATGATGCTTGAATTGCTATCTACATTTATAACCAATGAAACCCTTATGTTTAGGCAAGTTGAGTAGGACTTTGGTTGAAAATGATTTGGGATCTTTCTTAATTTAGTTTATAGTGAATTAGGTCATATAAACCCTCTTGATTTAGATTGATTAGGATTCTAGTAATAACAATTAAAAATGAGTGCTCTTGATGGGGTTGGCAAAGGTGATATGGCATAGGTCATTTTTGTAATTTGTAACATGACGTCTAATACTTAACATACTTTCTACAATCAAATGATTAGAATGAATAGAATATGAGTATAAAAGATTTCAATTTGGTGTGTTAATTATTATCAACCATTATGAAATGAGTTATTATCAAATATCATCTTATAATACTTTTGTCTTATTGTAAATATTTAAATCTTCTAATTGTTAGAAGCAAACCAAATATATTATCTCAATTTGATTCAGTTCAAAGACTTAAGCTGTTAGAATGTTAAATTTAGATTTGTATATTCAAATTCATATTTTCTAAATTATCTAATATGATACTATTAATTACTTAATATGCCCTCCACCTTGATACACGTTAGTCTATTGTAGGTAGCAATGTTGTAAACATACCAATCCCTGGTATCATATTATATGGGTTGAATATAACCTAAAAGTTTAGTTGATAAGATGTGAAACCCAAACTTATATATTCAAATCTATATTTTTCAAATTAACTTATGTTTGACTATTAGATATTTTAATACGCTCCATTGATATGTGCAATTTTATTTTAACTAGTCACATTTTAAATAAACTAAACAAATCAATATTTGATATTATGTTAGATGCAAACCAAATATATTATTTAGGTCAAATTTAATTCAAAAAGTTTAAGCTAATAGGATGAGAAATCTAAGCTTATATATTTAAATCTATATTTTTCAAATTAATTTATAGAGGGTTGGTAGTTACTCTTATACATTTCAGCCTTTTCATTTAAGATTATATTGTATTCTTCACTAGCCTTCGTTTGTTGTGCAGTTATTTTGTATGCCTTTCTTTCTCAATGATCAAGATGAATAATTCTAAAGGGTGCTATGAAAACTGTTGAAGATGATGGTGATTCTACTCAGAAGAATTGTCAGGTTTGTTTTGTTGGCTATGCTTGATTGACCTTGTAGTAGAGTCAGCTAAGTGTACCTGGTCATTAAGGTTTGTATGCGGATTGGACTAGAGCATATCTAGTCTGAGAAGCTGATTGGACACTGTTGTTCACGTTTTGCCTTTTTGTAAAGCTTGTTGCATCCTTGCTGTAAAGCTAGTTATATTTCTCTTTATATTCAATTGTTCTAAGTTAATCAGTAAGCAAATATCAACGTTGAGGTAGTTGACTTCACTTGAGTGTTGTTCCTTTCTTCGTTTGTGTTGTTGTGTGTGATGGGAGGATTGTTCAAAGATATCCGGTGTTCATCCATCCTGCATTATCAAAAACAACCAACATGCATGATTCTGCCTACTCACTCAACCAAAAATGGCTGCATTTAGGGCTGCCATATTTTGTAGCATTTAGGGCATATGTTGTGTCTCATACCAACCACTATAGAGGCATAATATTGCTGTTACGTGTTGGCAAGACCAAATGCAAATCTTTGTGGTTTGGTGTCTTGCGTATTTATGAGATTTAATTATTTAAATAAATAAATGTTAAAATTAAAATTTTAAAAGTATTAAAATAAATAAATATATAATATTTTAAAAATAAAATGCTCAATTTTAACCTATTTACTTACCTATTTATTTTGGTTTTTGACTCACATTCTCTAAAATTTGTTTAAGCAACGCAAGACTACCATTTAGATTAAATTTAAAATATTTAGTTTTGATTAATGTTAATTAAAAAAAATTGGCAGATATAATTTCTTTTTCCATGTACCCGACTATTTTAAAAGAATTCTTGAATTTTGAACTTTTATTCATCAGCCATACATTCTTTAACTATTTAGACACCGGCATAATACCAAGGGTTTTTACATGTGTCACTCTATCAAATTACTTATAACCTCTTTGGCTTTTTGTAGGTATGCCCTTGAAAACTCAACTAATTGTGTGTAACCTTCCCGTAAAACTGATATCCCTTAATATTCAAACTTTATTCATATATACCCCTATGCCCCACATACACCATTAAATTATATTATAATTATATAAATATTGATTTTTTTTATAATAATAAACAAAATTTTACTAAAATTCCAAAAGCTCCTCTTAGTAATCTTAATTTTAATTCAGATGTGATGAATAAAACAATATTAAATTATTTAAGGGTATTTATGTAAAATATTAACTTAATAACCCGTAAAAAGTTTTAGAATTTAGATCAAGAATAAAAATGGTTAAATTTTTCAGGGTATATATGTATATAATAACTTAATGAACCTTAGGAATATATATATATATATATATATATATATATATATATATATATATATATATATATATATAAACTTAATAAACCTTAGGAATTTTTACGGTATATATAGATGCAAAGATTTTTGGTCATTTGACGTTTAAGAATATATTTAGTGATATATGTTGGAAAAAAATTATATGTAAAAGGAAAAAAAAATCAAGATATACAAATTTTATTTGGTTTTATTAAGGGATATATTTATAATTAACATAATTTTGGGGGTATATAGTTTAAAAAAAAAAAAATCTTATTTAGGAATATCCTTGTTCTAAACTTCTTTTTTTTTTTTTTACTTATCTTCACGTGGATAAGTTTATATTATTTAACTTGGGTTACATTATATTAATCTTTGGATGAATGTAGTTATAAAGAGAGGAAATTTTTCATTATACAATATAGTTGCAAATCATTATATTTAAATATAAGAGAGGGCCAAATTTTTATTGGAATGCTAGAATTATACAACTTTGTATTTGACTTGAAGGATTTATAAATCTAGATTTGAAAAATATATATTTTGTTGAATGTGTTTGACATATATATCCATTGCACTATATTATTTTTTTTTTTTTTTTTTTTTTTTTGTTTTTTGAGAAAGGCGATAAACACCTGTATGGCATGTGAGTGTGGGCTGGGACATCACTTATGAGTTAATTCCTCCAACGAGAATTCAAATGCTCACCATCACACGCCACACGATAAATTTATTTTAATTATTAGTTTAATTATAATAATAATAATTATTATTAAACTTATTTTTCATTTTTATTTATTATTATAAATATTTAAATTATTTATATATTATTTATATATTATCATATATACATATATAACAAAAATAATAGCCACAATATGGTGGTAAGGACCGGATGAGAGCCTCAATTACGATGGATTTAATGAATCCACTCCATCAAATAATGATTTTCAGGATCATGTACACTACATGGAGTTCACTTGGTGAGTTTCTTCAAATTAGGCTTATTATTGTTGATTCATAATCGCTGCATCATTCTATCTAAAAGCTGTCTTCACTGCTGGCTATCTAGTTACATAAGTGACCCATAAGTTTGGAAATGAAAAGATATGTATAATGATGCGCGCAAGATGCCTTCGGGAATTCTTGCACTCAGGAGTTAAGAAAGAAAAGAAAGGTAGATTGATCGGAGAAGGGAAGTGATAAACGCTTAAATGTACGTATTTTACACATGTAGACTTTACACTTTTCGCCCAGGCGACTTTTCTGGATGAAACAGCAGTGAGCCTCACGGGTATCCATGCGCTCAAATGGCACCCGTGAAGCTCGGACATACTCAACTTAAAAAGATTTTTCTAGGGTTTTTGAGAGACATCTTGGGAGAGACTTTGGAGCCCTAGGAGGAGGCGACTTCACCAAGTAATTCACGGCCAAATCACACGATCTAGAGAGGGAGCTGCAAGAGGAGAGAGTTTATTGGGCAAGATCTTCATCGATTTCATCTTGGGGAAACTTGGAGAAGACGAGGGAAGCCACTCCCATTGCGGCGTTCATGGAAGCCTTCGCATCACCCTTCCTTCTCCACTTGTTTCAATTGTTTGAGGGAGTTTACTTAAGCTTTTTAGAGTTTTTTCCATGAACTAATCTTGTGTTTTTGCTTGTATGGACAGCTAGGCCCCAAGGTCACCGGATGTCGGTGAACCTTGGGGTGAACTTGCTTATTTTGATGTTTTGAGTTGTTTTCATGCAATTGGTTTGTTCATGGTTTAAGCTTAGTGAACTTTTATGTGTTGATCTACATAAGAACTCTGTTTTTTAACTGTTAGGTTGTACTAGGTTGTGTGACCATCGCCCTTGTACTAGACACACCTAGCTTATCGGGGATGCATGTATGAATACGCCGTGACCATCGGGTATTTCGTACTCCTCCAACCATTAGGGCTAGACCTAGATTGAGTATCGGCCCTAATTTGTGATTTCCCTTTGTGTAATGCAATCGTAGGAGGAGTTGGCAGGAAGAGATTCCAAGTCAATACTCGTACATGATTAGGGGTTATCGCTGTGACCATCGGGATAATCTATTTTTGGAATCTCTTGGCCAGAACTATCATTTGCTTAGCAACTCTTGCATTCATTCACCTTAAATAACCCTAAGGGGATCCACATCCAGGACCTCTCTCCTTCCTTGATTTTTACCTTCTTACTTGGCTTTAAACTTTGTTCTTAGCATTGCTTAAGTGTTTTAGTTAGTTGTAATTTTTGAACTCGAATTGGTAGGTCAGATAACGAGTAAGGAGGAAGTAAGGGTAGCTCCTTGGGCGATGGGAATACGACCCTCTTTTGCTTGCACGAGAGGTATTACTTGACGGCCCCTTACAATTGCCGGAGTTCCACCAGAAAGATTTAGAATAGATAAGTAAAGAGTAGATTGAGAAAAAGAGAAATTGAAGAAGATTCATTATGTCTCTCCGTCGATTCCATTAGATATTTATCATCCACTTCCATAACTTCCATGGCGTACTCATCCACTTCCATAACTTCAACGTTGTACAGATAATGCCACGTGGCAATTATTACCAACCACTAAGAGTCCACTACATGCATGTGATGCACAACTCCATGACCTATTTATAATGTGTTACATAAAATCTAATAAGTGCAAGGACTATATTGCAATACATCTGCTTTAATGAATTATATATGCATTACATAATAAAATCTGAAAAGTGAGGGTGCTTCTTGCTAATGAGCTTCTGATTCACAAATTTGGCCTCCCCTTGGGATTGCACCTTGTCCTGAAGGTGTAAATTAGGATTAGTGGAGGAAAAGATGTCGACATCCTCCCAGGTCGCCTTATCAATCGGACGATGTGGCCATAGGATAAGAAGCTATCAAATTTGGTGTTCTTGACGCAAAATATGTTGAGTTATGTGGAGCATGATTATACTAAACACCACTTGTGTTATTTAATAATTTTTGAGGGGGTATTTTAGAAATTTCCATTGTAATAGGTCTTTCTCCCTCTTATATATATATATATATATATATATATATATATATATATAGATATTCATCCTTGTAAAAAAAAGGCTTTTTTGGAAGAAGAAAATAGTGAAATCAGCCGGCGGCCGTGGACGTAGCCCTAGTTTTGGGTGAACCACGTAAATCTCTGTGTTTTCCTTTTTGTTCTTGTTTTTCTTCTATTCTTGCCTTTGTTTCTTAGTTCCCTAACAACCCGGTACCGAGCAAAGGTTTTTGTTTTTGAGTGGGGAGCAATGGCGGAGGAAGCGGGGAAAGGCATCTAGAGTAGAAAAGTTTGATGGCACTGTACTCACAGTATTGGAGGATGCAGATTGAAGATTATCTGCATGCAAAGAAATTACATCTACCTCTTTTGGGGATAAAACCAGAGACGATGAAGGCTGAGGATTGGGTTCTTCTTGACAAACAGGTACTGGGAGTTATCAGATTAACTCTGTCAAGGTATGTTGCACATAATGTTGTGAAGGAGAAGACCACAACAGATCTGATGAAGGTGTTGTCTCGACATGTATGAAAAGTCACGTCAGAACTAACAAGGTGTATCCGATGAAGAAATTGTTCAATTTGAAGATGGCAGAGAACGCATCAGTAGCACAACACCTGAATGACCTCAACACTATCACAAATCAATGTTCTTCTATAGAAATTGATTTTGATCATGAGGTTCATGCTCTGATCGTTCTGGCTTCTTTGCCGAACAGTTGGGAAGCAATGAGGATGGTAGTAAGCAATTTTATGGGAAAAGAAAAGCTAAAGTACAATGATATACGAGATCTAGTTTTGGCTGAGGAGATTCGCAAAAAGAGATGCAGTGAAACTTCGTGGATCCGCTCGCCCTCTAAATCTTGAGACAAGAGGTAGAAACATTAACAAAAGCTCAAATCTGGGTAGATCAAAATCCAGAAATTTCAATCAAAATAGAAGTAAATCTAGATCAGGTCGTCCTGTACAATGCTGGAATTGTGGAAAAATAGGTCATTTCAGGAACCAATGCAAAAGCCCTAAAAAAAGAATGAAGATGATTCTCGCAATGGTGTAAATCGAATAGATACATGATGCATTACTTCTTGCAATAGATAGCACACTTGATGATTGGGTTTTGGACTTAGGAGCTTCATTTCATACCACTCAACACCGAGAGATCCTACAAAAATTACACCGCAGTGATTTTTGGGAAGGTATATTTGGTCGATGGTACGACCCTTGATGTCTGTAGGTGTGGGAGAAGTCGATATCATCGCCTCGATGGATCCATCCGGGTCAGTGGAGAAGGTTTGGCATATTCCGACTTGAGGAGGAATCGATTTCTATTGGACGACTTGATGATGAAGGGCATGCAAACTCTGCTTTGCCGGTGGTACCGGAAGGTTACAAAGGGAGTCGAGTATTGCTCGTGGAAAAAAAGATCGACACTCTATATATGACCTCATGTCCAAAAGATACAGTTGCAGTTACTGAAGCAAATATTGATGCAAACCTATGGCATTGCGGGCTTGGTCACATGAGTGAGAAAGGATTGAAGATGTTGTTGTCAAGAGGAAAGCTACCAGAAATAAAGTCTATTGATTTTGATATGTGTGAAAATTGCATCTTAGGAAAGCAGAGAAGGGTAAGATTCTTGAAAACTAGCAGGACTCCGAAGGCTGAAAAATTGGAATTAGTACACACTGATTTATGGGGACCATCATCGATTGCATCATTGGAGGTTCAAGGTACTATGTAACTTTTATTAATGACTCAAGCAGAAAGGTGTGGGTTTATTTTTTGAAAAATAAATTAGAATTATTTAAGACTTTTAAGAAGTGGAGAGCCATGGTTGAGACAGAAACAGGTTTGAAAGTGAAATGCTTAAGATCAGATAATGGAGGGGAGTACGTAGATGGAGGGTTCAGTGAGTATTGTGCTACAGAAGGAATTAAGATGGAGAAGACTATTCCTGGAACACCACAACAGAATGGTGTGGTAGAGTACATGAACAGAACTCTCAATAAGCGTGCTAGGTGTATGAGGTTACATGCTGAGTTACCAAAAGTTTTTTGGGTTGATGCTGTTAGCACTGCTGCTTACATAATAAATCGAGGGCCATTAGTTCCTATAGAGTTTAGAATTCCTGAGGTGGTTTGGAGCGGTAAAGAACTGAAGTTTTCACATCTAAAAGTTTTTGGGTGTGAATCTTATGTTCACATTGATTCTAATGCTTGAAGTAAACTTGATGCAAAGTCTAAAAAATGTTTTTTCATTGGATATGGTGATGAGAAAGCTGGTTATAGGTTTTGGGATGAACAAAACAGAAAAATCATCAGAAGAAGAAATGTGATATTCAATGAACGGACTATGTATAAGGACAGGTCAACCATACTGTCAGATGTCATAGATCAAAAGAAATCTGAGGTTGTCAACTTAGATGAATTGACTGAAAGTACTGTTCAGAAAATGAGTGAAGAAGATAAGGAGAATGCAGATTCACAGGTTGATCAGAGTACACCAGTAGCTAAAGTTCGTAGATCCTCCAGGAACATTAGACCTCCTCAACGTTATTCATCATCACTAAATTATCTCCTGTTGACTGATGGTGGTGAACCAGAATGTTATGATGAAGCTTTGCAAGATAAGAATTCAAGCAAGTGGGAGTTAGCCATGAAGGATGAGATGGATTCCTTGATGAGGAATCAAACATGGGAACTGACTGAGTTACCAGCAACTAAGAAGGCTTTGCACAACAAGTGGGTATACAGAATAAAGAATGAATATGATGGTAGCAAACGATACAAGGCCAGATTAGTAGTTAAAGGGTTCCAACAGAAGGAGGGTATTGACTACACAGAGATATTTTCTCCAGTTGTGATGATATCAACGATTAGACTAGTCCTTGGAATTATAGTCAGCAGAATTTACATCTTGAGCGCTTAGATGTGAAGACAGATGTTTCTTCATGGTGACTTGGATGAAGATATTTACATGCTTCAAACGTAAGGGTTCATTGTCTGAGGGCAAGAGAATCAAGTCTCAGAACCCGAGAAAGAGCTTGTATGGCTCGAAACAAGCTCCAAGACATAAAGGGTACAAGAAATTTGATAGTTTTATGCATGAAATTGAGTTCAAGAGATGTGAGTCGATCATTGTTGCTATATCAAGTTCTTTGACAATTCCTATATCATTTTAATGGTGTATGTAAATGATATGCTCATTGCAGGGTCTAGCATTGAGGAGACCAATTATTTGAAGAAACAATTGTCAAAATAGTTTGCAATGAAGGATTTGGGAGCTGCAAATCAAATCCTTGGTATGAGAATCATTAGAGATAAGGCTAATGGTTTATTGAAGCTCTCACAGTCCGAGTATGTGAAGAAAGTTCTTAGCAGATTCAATATGAATGAAGCCAAATCTGTAAGCACACCCTTGGGAAGTCATTTTAAACTGAGCAAAGAACAGTCACTGAAGACAGAAGAAGAAGAGGATTACATGAGGAAGGTGCCCTATGCTTCAACTATTGGCAGCTTGATGTATGCTATGGTGTGTACAAGGCCAGACATTGCACATGCAGTGGGAGTTGTGAGTAGATTCATGAGTAGGCCTGGAAAGCAGCATTGGGAAGCAGTTAAGTGGATTCTAAGATATTTGAAGGGCTCATTAGATATATGTATTTGTTTCACAGGTGCAAGTTTGAAACTGCAGGGTTATGTAGATGCTGATTTTGCTGGAGATACAGATAATAGGAAGAGTACTACAGGGTATATCTATACATTGAATGGCACTGCAGTTAGTTGGATTTCTCAATTGTAGAAAGTTGTTGCTCTCTCTACAACAGAAGCAGAGTATGTTGCTGTTACAGAAGCTAGCAAGGAGATGATCTGGTTACAAAATGTTTTTGGCAGAATTGGGAAAGAGGCTGGAGAATAGTATTCTGTACAGCGACAGCCAAAGTGCCATTCATCTTGCTAGGAATTCAGCAATTCATTCAAGAACCAAGCATATATAGTTAAGGTATCATTTCATTCTGACTTTATTAGAAGATAAAGTGTTGGCTCTTGAGAAGATTCCAGGCAGTGAAAATCCAGCTGATATGTTAACCAAGGTAGTTATTGTTGACAAACTGAAGCTATGCAAAGCTTCAATTGGTTTGAGCACCTGATGATTAGAAGGATTTGTCGTCGGTCTGTTGTTCAACTATGTTTCTTTGAAGATTTGAAGCTTGAGAACTTGGATGAGATCAGTCTCCAAGTGGAAGATTGTTAAGTTGTGTGGAGCCTGATTATACTAAACACCACTTGTGTTATTTGGAAATTTTTGAGGGGTATTTTAGAAATTTCCATTGTAATAGGTTTTTTTTCTTTTTCCCCGTCTTATATATATATATATATATATATATTCATCCTTGTAAAAAAAAGGATTTTTTGGGAGAAGAAAATAGTAAAATCAGCCGGCGGCCGTGGACGTAGCCCTAGTTTTGGGTGAACCATGTAAATCTCTGTGTTTTCCTTTTTTTTATCTTGTTTTTCTTCTATTCTTGCGTTTGTTTCTTAGTTCCTAACAAAATAGTCCGAGAGCTAAGGACGTGCCTTGGGTAGAGGATTAGATGATGATCAATAAAGGAATCCGGGAGAGGTGCTTATTGGGAGATGTGATTGCCCAGGCAGAGATTGAGGTTAGAAACATGAAACAATGACAGAAGATAAGCCATAACGCCTATTTGCTCCGTGATTTGGAATGGACCAAAGAAATGTCTGGACAACTTGGTGATGCAACTGAGCACCTTTGCGGAAGATTAATGGTATAATTGTAGACGAAGGAATTCCCAATCTCCAATGCCGAAGATGGTGTCGGAATGGTGAGCATTAGTTTGGTTCGACATCTTGTTCGGCACATGTAGTAGGTTACTACGAAGAGTGAATAACACTTGAGAGAATTTTTTTAAGAGGTCATCAACAACACGCACATGTTTGGAGCCAGAAATATAATCAAGGAGTGAAGGAAAAGTCCATCCAAATACCGCTTCATAAGGTGACATGCGAATAGCTGAATGCCACAAAGTGTTATAGTGCCACTCGGCCAACAGCAATAGTCGTAACCAGTGATGGGTTTGATCAGCAATGAAGCAATGGAGATAATCTTCCAAATAGCGGTTCAAATCTTATGTTTGTTTGTCAGTTTGAGAATGATAGGTGCTGCTCATAGCTAAACAGTGCCTTGAATTTTGAATAACTCCCGCCAAAAGTTACTTATGAATATGGGGTCCTGATCAGATATGATATTTGAAAGAATACCATGAAGTCGGACTATATCACAAACAAATATCTTTGCAACATGGGGAGCCATGAAGCTAGGACCAAGTGTCGAAAAGTGCCATGCTTGGTAAGGCGGTCCACAACTACTAATATTGTAGTCTTCCCTGTGGATGATGGTAAATGTGTGATGAAGTTTAGAGACACGGAGTCCCATTTCTTGCCAGGAATCGGAAGCAGTTGAAGTAGTCCTTGAGGTGTGCAGTTGAATGGGTTAACTATCTGGCAAGTATGGCATTTCGCAACAAAATCCAGGATATACTTTTGAATTCCCTGCCAAAAGAACACCCTGGCTAACCGCTCTAGTGTTCGTTGGGCCCTAGCTTATCCCCCTATGGGAGAATTGTGGAACTCGACCAAGAGAGGTGGTTAGAGTGTTGTCTTCGTTGGAACATGGGCGCCTTCTTTGTAAAATAGTAACCCATCTTTAATGGAGAATCCTAGATGATCCATAGGATTTTGCTGGACCGCATCTTATAGCTTAGCTGCATTTGAATTTGATGTATAATCTTGGTGAATGGCATCCCAAATCACTGTAATTGGTTGTAGGGTGGCTGAGAAAGAGTTAAAAGAAGACTCGAATTACCGGGAAATTGCATCCGCTAGATAGTTGGCAACACTTGGTGTTTGGACGATGTCAAAATCGTATCTGAGCAATTTGGTTAACCAGCTCTGTTGCTTGGGTGTTTGAATCGTATGGTGTAATAAGGCATGGTGACTTTAATGGTCGGTCTCCACTGCGAAATGCCAACCAAGGAGGTATTACCTCTACTTCTTAATCACCTAGATAATAGCAAACATTTCCCATGCATATGCTAAAGACGTCAGCATGCGGGGGCTGAGTTGCTTGCTAAAATAAGGCAGCGGTCATTTATTTTGCAAGAGAACAACACCCATATCTGCCAGATTTGGAGGCATTAGTCTACACCACAAATGGTTTATTGAAATTAGGAACTGCTAAGATGGTGGTGTCCATTAAAGCATCCTTTAAGTACTAGAAAGCAATTGAGACTTCATAACTCTAGAGGAAAGAGTTCTTTAGAAGCAAATATGTGAGTTTGAGAAATCCTTGAAGCTTCTTCAATGAATCAGGAAGAGGCAAGTCTAGATTATTGCAACCTTGACATGATCCAATGCCATCCCCTCCCTAGAGAGTCAATGTCCTAAATAGCTAATTTTTGTACAGCTAAATTCACGTTTAGTTAGTTTAGCAAAGAGAGAATTAGACTACAAGAGAGTAAGAACGGTGCGGAGGTGGTCCAAATATGATTCCCAGGAGTTGCTATACACCAAGATATCGTTATAGAAATCAAGTATGAAACGGCATAGTAGTCCCCAGAAAACAGAGTTCATTAATGATTAAAATATTAATGGTGCATTGGAAATCCCAAATGGCATGCCGATGAACTCGTAGTAACCGTCATGATTGCGGAACACCATCTTTTCCATGTCTGATAGATGGATTTGAACTTGATGATAACCCATGCACAGGTCCAATTTAGAGAAGGCAGTGGCACTGGTGAGATCATTTAACAACTCATCAACAGTCCGTATAAGGAACTGATCACAGACGATGATTGCATTGAGGGCACGGTAGTTGACGCAGAAACACCATGACTGATCATTTTTCTAGACGAGCAATACAGGGGACGAGAATGGGCTCGTGCTAGGCCGGGTTATCCTTTCAAGCAAAATTTACCTGATAAGCTTTTCGATCTCCGAATTCTGAAAGCAAGTATACCAATATGGACATACATTGACATGCAGAGAGTTTGGCAGGAGAGATATCCGGTGATCAGTTGGCCGTAGTGGGGGAAGGGATGTTGGAGTACTTTTAACAATGGCAAATTGTTGTAATAATACTTGAAGAAAAGCACAAAATAGAGGGGGTACCTAGGGCTCGATGTTCTGAGTTGTATCCCTATCCTAGGAAATTATTTAGAGATGAAAATAACATGTGCCCTTATCAGGTTGAGCCAGCTTGGCCAAACTTGACGGTGTTTTGCACTGATAAGCGGGTTATTGAACACCTTGGAATCAGATACGCTGTCTCTTCTAGTCGAAGTCCATCCACGGATGTTGATAGTCAAAGAGGAATGGCCCCAGCCTATCCATCCATTGAACACGGAGGACCACATCGACATCATATATAGGAAGAAGCATCAAATCAACAAGAAAGAGAGTTTCATCAAGCATTAACGGTATCTGCAAGCTAGCACCAAAATAGTTAAGAAAGTCACCATTTCCCACTGTCACCCGATGATGCTAAGACTGTTGAACCGTGAGACCAAGATGAGTTGCCAAACGAGATTGGATAAAGTTGTTTGTCAATCCACTGTCAATTAGTACCATAACCTTCTATCCATGAATAGTTCCAACCACCTTCAATGTCGACGGAATGAGTTGTTCGGTTATAGCATGGATTGAGATATAAGGAGCTTCGCTGGTATCCACACCGGGTGTCATGCCCCAAACCTAGCCCGGCCAGACTAGACGTGAACAAACGGCCGCAGATCTACAGGGTCTGAACCCCATAGGCCTACAAGGCCTCAAAACCTAATTCATAGCAAACAATAATGATAAACCAATTGAGTCATAGGGTTACAGACTCTATAGAATATACAGTATAGGAATACAAGAAGTCCAAAATATAAAGTATAGGAACCATAACAGACAAATAAAACTCAACTTTTACAACATAGAAGGACATCATCTACTGGTAGTCTTTTCAAGTTTACACCGGTGTAGCACACTCTTGATCTGGAAAAAGATTTAAAACAACTTTATGAACTTACTAGGCCAGTAAGTAATACGCTAAAAAAATCAACAGGGTTTACAAATCTCAACTTCAGATATTGAGGAAAATGCAAAGTTTAAACAAAGTTTAAACAAATAAAATATAAATAATTCCTCAGAGGTATAGTTCTCAAGTAGTATCATTATTAAAAACATTATAATCAAAAGAATATCATATTTCAAAACCTCAAATCAAATTATAATAATTTACTAGAAATGGGCATAAGTCTCCAAAGCACAATTAGACTAAACCAGAGATTTCAGAAGTGTGTTTCAAAAGTATTCCGAATTTTCAGAATAATACAAGTCTTCGAAATCATAGTTTAAAAACAATGGAGAGTATAAAATTCTAATAAAAGAATATTTTCAAATATGTCATTCACCAAAATTTAAAACCTAGAAATACGATCTCAGAAATACAACAACTTCAAGGAAGGACAAAATTTTAATGCCTTTGTAGAAAATCAAAATCAAAAGAGTAAAGTAGAGAGTAACAAATTCCACTATATGTCTCCAAATTCACTATGGATGCAGAGGTCATTTGTTTACTCTCGGTGACCTGAGCCAAAATAACAGAGGTCATTTATTTACCTTCGGTGACCTGAGACTAAATAGCAGATGATAGTTAATTATTTCACAGAATAGACAAGGTGTGAAATTGTAGTCTCATTTTTTCCATAATTTTTTGTTGTCAAGGTCAGAGTTTAACCCCCACTGACAGGGCTGCATATCTCTCATTTGGAGACCAAAACATTCAGATATAAAATATTTACAGAGATACAAGTTCAGAATTCCTCAAGTTCACAAATACCCAGAAATACTGATAAAATCCAAGATCCCACCTTAGGGAAGATAAATATATAACCAGAAATGAAATATAAAGATTTAAGCAACCAAAATATTAAAAAAAAATTCAAAATACCAATTCCTTCAAAACTAAAGTAAACAATTATATAAATAAATAAATGATAGCAGAATCACCAACCCAAGCTTGCAAACATACAAATTTTAAAAATGTTAAAGTAATCATTTGAATGCAATCACACACTTAGTATAAATTATAAATCAATAACCAAATTAGAATGAATAGTAATCATTTAATTAAAACATCATACAAGGGTAGATTTACTGAGTAAAAAATAAATAAAAACAATTAATTAAAAATATCTGAAAATACATATTCAGATAAATAATTTCAATATTAACAAAAATGACAAATATTCGAAATAAAATATTATAATGAAATAACTAGATAAATATTTTACCAAATAAATAATTTCTCAAGTACTAAAAATACGGAGTTATCGGTAAATTAATTACCTGGCAACAATCCAAATCCAAGATTTAATTTCAATCCCAAAATCACTTCTCAACTGGTCCTATATACCAAGGATTAACAATAGTCAAAGAAAATAAATAAACCAACTATGACCTAGAAGAAACACATAGTCGCTCAAAGGTACCTCAGTGCAAGAGTGTATGAGAGAAATAGTTAAGCATGCGATAGATAACTACACGAACTCATGCAAACTTTACCCACGCTTTTGTTAACATGTGTGGAATTGAGAGCATTTATAAGTGCTTGTGTATAAGTAATATGAAGTATTCTTTTCTTACATTGAGCATCACTTTTATCAAATTTTATCACTTATTCGTGTGTATTTGTGTTCTTTTGTGCATGTTGGGTTGTGGAGACAAAGTTGGATGAAAGAAAGCAAAAGTAGATCATGGATGTGATTGTGATGAAGTTCTTGGATTGAATAAAGGTGAAGACACAAGTTGTGCTTGAAGACATGTGGGTGTGTGCCACTCTCCATTGTGCTCAAGAGAATACACAAAGTGGAGGGGCACAAAGGCAGTTACACTCATTTGTTCCAACTCGTGCAACATTAGCAAGAGCTCTATCAATGTGATTTCATTAAAGACATGACGCGATCTACCGCATGGATGTGTGCCCATTCATGTGGCCTCGATGAAAATAGTGGATTCGGGAGCATTTTGGCTAAGTACTATAGCAAATCAATGCTGCAAAAGCACTGTAGCAGTTACTGTTCATAACTCGAAGAAAATTGATTCTGGAAATCCACACGGCCGTGAGGAAATTCCACACACCCGTGTGGATGCCCGATTCCAGCCCCTATAAATATCGTGTTTTGAGAAATCTTTAGGGATCTTTTTCCCATCTTTTGCCCATCTTTGGAAGCACTCGAGGGTAGTGTTTGGAGAGACTTTTGCTAGGTTTTAGGAGTGGTTCTTCGGCCTTCAACGTCAAGTTCCTTTGGAGAAGAACAATTGGGGGAGCTTTTGTCAGCATCGATTCAGTGAGGTGTACCCTAGGTTTGACAAGGGAACCTTTGGAGAAGACGAGGAGGCTTCACAAGACCATCGATATGGACTACAAGGGGGTTTTATCTATGGATTACATGCATTTACTCTTGATTTCATATTTGCTTGTGTATTGCTCCATGGAGAGCTAAACCCCTTGACAAGGCTCCCCGCAAGTGCACGGAGTTGTCGAAGTAATAAATCCTAGGTGAGTGGGATATCATATCCACAGGGAAAAGGGAATAAAAATACTTAATTTGCTTCTTAACTATATGAAAGATAAATAGTGATATGTGTGATAAGATTCAATTCTCAAAAGTAAAACAACCCGAAAGAGAGCAAAAGTAAAGTAGAAGGTAAGGAAATCGATAAAGATGGGGTACCCGGGTATTGATCCGCCTAGGAAGATTGTTTCAAGTGCAAGAACTCTCTATTATGCTTCCTAATTAATGCAATAGTGAGTCAGGGACTTCCTTTAATGCATGGCCCCGAATCTAGAGTTAACCAAGCCTAATCCTCTACATGTCCCGGAGGAGAGGTTGAACAACCTCTCAACCTCGCACTCGTAAGAAGGATAGCATTAAGCTCTAGGGATTCCAAGTGATAAATCTCTTCCTAATTGTAGACCTAACCCTTGATCCAGAAGAAAGGTCCCTAACCACAATTAAGCCCTAGATGCTAAAATCACCTCAACGCTTTACTCCATTGCACTCGCAACTAAGCCCCAACGGAGGGTCATCCCTTAGCTCATTCACTCTATTATTCCCGCAAAGAACTCGAGGAACGGAGGTAGAATCTATCACACCGGAGGGGAAATGGGACGCTCCTGTACCTCTTGACTCATCCTCTCAACCCTTTCCAATCAAGCTTTGTCTAACTCTCGTGGTGTGTCACTCACTCACAAGGGTTACCACATGAACTCTTAACCCTAGTGTCACTCTAAGGGAGTATTCAAACAATCAAACATTCAAGATTGGAACTCACAATAACATCAATTAATTGAAAGCATAATAAAAAGATTCAATGAAACTAATACATCCTAGGGTTCACAAATGGCCAAGTACCCACTAGGGGTTTAGCTCTCCATGGAGCACAATACAAACGATAATGAAATCAAATGTAAAAGAAAGCAATCCATAGGAAAACTCCATCGATAGTCGTGGCGATGGTCTTGTGGAGAGTCCTCTACTCGTCGCAAGATCCCCTTGTCCGGTATAAGATACGCCTCACCGAATCAATCCGACGGAGGCTCCCTTACCAACCTTCTTCCAAAGAGATGACGATGTCCGAGCAATAGAACCTCTCCAAATCCCTAGCAAATACCTCTCAAAACCCTAGCCGCCGTCCTCTCTCAAGTTGGGGAAAAGATGGAGAAAAGAATCCTGAAATCGGGGCTGAAATCGGCCTTAAATAGGGCTGGAATCGGGATTCCACACGCCCTTGTGGATATTCCACATGAGCCTCTGGAATTAACGCACGGGCGTGTGGCTCCTCTGTTTTGTTCCTTCTTCGGCCGGCTGTGAACAGCACCTGCTACAGCGATTTGCTACAGTACCCTGCTACAGTGACAACCCGAAATACTCTCGAATCCATGCTTTCATCGAGGTAACGTAAATGGGCACTCATTCACATCGTAAATTGTCTTGGTTCTTCAATAAACGGTCACGTTGGTGGAGATCTTGCTAAAAATGCACAAGCCAGAATACTAGGATATAACTGGCTTCGTGCACCTCCGAATCATTGCCTTAGCTCGAATACAAGGAGGTTGGCATACATTCTATCATTCTAAACCCGACTCATGTCTCCACATTTGAGCCTTCTCAAGATCTCCTCCAAATAATGCGTAAAATGATCTATAATGGCTTCTTTCGCAAATAATCGGCCTCACAACCCAACCTGCATAAAAGTACATAAATACACACGTATTAGCGCTAAAACCTGACAAAAGTAATCCTCATCATAAGGAAAGAACACTTCGCATTCTTATCGCACAAGCACTTATCACCCCTAGTGGATGCTTGGACTTGTAAACCCTAGGATGATTTTGTTTCATTGACTCTTATTATGGTTCTTTAATTGATGTTTTAATTGAGTTTCAATCTTGAATGCATGTTGAATTGATTTTCCCTTAGAATGACACTAGGGTTGAGAATCTATCTTGGTAATCCTTGTGAATGAGTGACACTTCATTAGGGTTAGACAAATTAAGGTTGGAGAGGGTCGAGAGGGTGAGTCAAGAGGTAGCGGAACATCCCCTTTCCCTTCCGATGTGGTTTATCCTACCTCCACGTTCCAAGAGATCTTTGGGGTCATGATAGAGTGAAGTGCTAAGAGACAAACTCCATTGGGGCTTAGTTGCGCAAGCAACAGAGTGAAGTGTTGAAGTAATTCTTAGTGCTGGGGCTTAATCATGAATTGATTTTCTTGATATCTAAATAGAATCACTACTTGCTTCCTAATAACTATTCTCTGTGGATATGACTACCCACCCACCAGGATAAATATAAAATATATGTAAACATATTTATAAATAAATAATTACCCAAAAATTTGTAGATCCATGCATAAGTATATTTATATACACATGCAGATAGGGATATATATATATATACCACCATAACATGTGTGCGTAAAAATAATACGCGAGTATATGCACACAATAATCTAAATGTTTCAATTTGGCACAAAAGCACTCAATGCCACTCAGGCTAGGGATTTAATTGAGTATGAGTGTATATATATATTTGTAACATTTAAATAAAGGGGTTGCAAATAGTAATACTTACATACATAACACATATATAATACACCCACTCATGAAATGGTTGCCGTTAAAAAATGTGTAAAAAAATAGAGTGTGATGGCTAGGAATGGATTCAAGTATATATATGTATACATATTTTTAAAATGCAAGGATGGTTGGAATTCAATGTAAAGCACACATACGTACATATATGCATAAATGCATATATCAAACTATATATTTTATACATATATGTTTATATACAAAAATCAATGGATAAAAAGCAGCGTTAGTACAAGTGTAGATATACACGTATAACAACAATTCATGGCTGAGCAACAAAGTTTTGAAAATAAAAAAAGCTTGAGAGACACTACGACTAAAGCATCAATGTATTAACCTCAACATAGCATGCCAAAAGATCTAAACTAGACATATATCAAACTATAAGGTAACTTGTGGAAGTCTAAAAACACCATCGGACAATAGACAAAATCTTCAAATCATAATTATACTAAACTAGAAAGAATATCTTTGAAGACAACACATGCAACAATCTCATCATCAGTATCACACCTTAAATTCTATATTATTCCTTTCTCAATAAATACCTCAAACGTTCAACAATTGCTCAGGAAATGTAGTCCAATGATTGTTGATTTGACTTTGAGCACATTATGCATTGGTACAGAAGAAGACTCAAAGTTTAGGTTCCAAAAACGCTCGCAACTAAGATCTGAAGAGAAAACAAAGGGATGAAGAAATCAAAGGTGAAGATATGGAGCTAAAGACAAAGAAGAATAGGTGAAAATGGAGAAGGAAATGAGAAGAAAGAGAAGATGAAGGGTTTGCTATTAGCTTGACTCCACACATAACACTAAGATGGCAACTAAGTCTCAACAAAACAAGGCTTAAGTCATGGGTTTTGCATGTGAAAGTGGCCAGGAATCCAGGCTTGGATGTTTTTTACAAACAAAAGCAGACAAAGACTGAGGCCCACACTGGGAGCCTCCATCGAGATCGTGTCATCTAGCGTGGATGAATCATGTTTAACTTCGTAGAGGATTCTTTATGGCCATCGACAATGAGACACGGAAACTGAGATGGTCGGCAATGATGTCTTAGTATAAACTTGGCATCACAGTTAAAGTAATGTGCCTTTTGTCACCGTGCAGCCATTTCTTTGGGGTAAGACGCTTCACTGGAAACCCCAGTGGTCATTCTCCATTGCGGAACAAAAAGAAATGCTCAATTTGGAAAAGCCAATTGAGTATGTTCTCTCTTGAGAATAAAGTAACATCTAACTTTGGGTTTCACACATTCACTAGTAAAATGGAGGAACTATGTCCTGAAGTTGTGGAAATAGTGGATGGCTAGTTGGCCAGCAATGTTGGCGACAGAGATAATATTGGTGGAGACATTGGGATTTTCTTAAGTTTAGCAACCTTCACTATCAGATCTGGCATGACCATTTGTTGTGATGCCATTGATTTCTATAATGTCTCATACCCTTCCGTAAGGGAGTCCAACTTGGAGAAGACCGCGTCATGCTGTCATTGAACACGGAGAGTTGGTCTTCAAGAGCCCTCGAGTGTGTAACCATCCCTTCCATCATTTGCTCTCAATAAAAGCACCAATTGATGAGTGCAGATACTTTCGGGAATTAAGAAAAAGAAGAAAGGTAGATAGAAGGGAAGAATTAGAAGAGATAAGAGAAGAGTAGAATGAGGAAAGAGAAACTGAAGAGGATTCATCATGCCTCTCCATCAATTCTATAAGATATTTGTCATAAACTTCCATAATTACCATGCCATACAGATAATACCACGTGCCAATTATAACCAGCCGCTACTAAGACTCCACTACATGCATGTGATGCGCGACTCCATGACCAAACTATAATGCATTACATCTTCTTTACCTAATAAAATAAGTAAGAGGACTATAATGCATTATATATGCATTACATAATAAAATATGAAAATGAGGGGACATCTTGCTAATTCGCTTCAGATTAGCAACATACAAATTATACATTTTGACACCATTGTCTGGAAAAATCGTTAGATATGAATATGAATTTTATATATTCTATTAGGAGGTACCCAATGACAGTTCCAAATTCCGGCAAACATTCATCTCACTTAGTAAATTATTTTTTTACCCATGTTTGTGCCCTCACAGTGGATGAACTAAGTGGCTCTT
>NW_024087879.1:0-8569 GCF_009730915.1 Dioscorea cayenensis subsp. rotundata
GTGAAATAATTATTCCATGTTGTTTTTAATTATGCTCTATGCTCTATCTCGTCATCATTATCATATTTCTTTTCCTTCTCTGTTTCTCATTCTCTCTAACACTCTATCTCCTTCATTTGTTTTTTAAAGATTTCATTATCTATATATTTCTATTAAATTTAGTATATAGTTCAAACAAATATATTTAAAGATAAATTTGTTATACTTATGATTCAAGTGTTAAGGTAACAATGGTGTAATGCTTTTTTACTTTTTCCTTTGTTTTTTTAAGGGAATGTTTTTTTATTTCGGAATTATCAACATAGTTATTCAAATTGTTATTGTTTGGATTTGTGTAGAAATGCATTTGAATTAATGCTTTTCAGATATCTTTATCCAAAATTTTAGGCACGTTTTTCTTTTTATGATGTTCGCTATCAGGAGGTGGATTTAGTAAATGTATTTGTTCTTTTTTCCCTTTTGCTAAGATTTGATTTTGATTTTTGATTCTCTCAATAAATTAAATTATTTTGTGTTATTTTTTTTTGTTTATATATATATATATATATATAAATCCATTTCTAATAATTTAGGTTGGAAGTTTGGAATTGTGGCAATCTTTTTTCTCTAGTTTGTTACAACAATTTTTTTAATTATTTAGGTTTAATTTTTTGTTTTATTTATGTATTTTTCTCATATGTTTATTGTTTTTCCTTTGTCTTCTATTTGCTTTCTCAAATTCTTAACGATCATTTTTTTTATTATGTTAGAATGTGAGAGAAGTCTTGTAACTATTTTGAAAAATAAAATAAACTCGAATCATGTTACGTAATACCGAACCTTTGGATAATTCTTTGGAAAAAAATATTCGGGGGTATTACTACGATTCTGCGATAAGATTTTTTTGTACAGAGTAATTTTGGTGAGAAACCCGAGTGGAAAGAACAAGGACTTAAATGTAAAAGTTTTTAAAAGATTTTGGGTTAAAAAAAAATAAATGAAAAGGATGGACATGAAATGTTTATGGAAATCGAGGACTGAAAAGTAAGATGGAAGGGATCTTTTAAAAAATGTTATGTTATAACCTGGGGACCGTTGGGTAATTTGAAAGGACCTTTTGAGAATACTATTTCATAATTCAGGGATCATTGGTGAGTTTTTCAGGGACTGTTTTGTAAGAAAATATATTTGGAGGGATTGAAAGTGAATTTCGGCTGAAAATGTAATTTAGAGGAAAAAAATCTAGGGTTTGAGAAATTGTTCATCTTCTTCTCCATCTTTGTGCTTCTGATAGCTCGAGAAGAAAAAAATAAAAATAAAAAATGAAGAAATGAGGAGAAAAAAATGGGAGATTTGAGGTGGGGGATGGGAGATCATGGGAGGGGAGCTCATGGGAGGGATGGTTTTAGTTGGTAAGAGCTTTTTCTTGGTGTATTTTTTGATGAAAGAGTGTATGTATGCATGTATATATGTATATATTGGTTATTTGATGAAGAAAATGATAGATTTGAGTAGAAATAATCATGGTTTGTTGTTGATGGATGATGAATCTTGAAGTTATTTGGAAAAAAATCTTAGTATTTGAGTTGAAAATTGCTTGAAATGGAGGATGAGATTTTTCGGTTTCTTGTAGCAAAATCATGTAGCATCGAGATTAGGGTTTGGTTTAGTTAATTAAGTTGATTATTACGATGATTAAGGTGTTAATGATGATGGTTGGATTGGAATTGGTTGGGTTTAGCCAAGTTGATTTGGTTGAGTTGGGCTTGATCAAATCAAGTTGAAATGGGTTGAGTTTGGTTCGGTTGATTTTTAGGTTAGGGTTTTTGGACTGAACCAAGTTGGTTCAATGGATTTTTGAATAAGAATTGAATTGGTTCAAGCTGGTTCGAGTGAAATTGAGTTTGGTTCAGTCTGATTAAGCTTGGTTCGAGGAATTAAGATTGGTTCGGATTGGTTTAGATGTGTTTTAGTCTAAAGCGAGGTTGGTTTAAATACAAGCTGAAAGCCAATTGGACTATCGCGAGTCGGGTTTTTAACCGATTGGAGTGAGTGGGCACAATAGAGAGTTGATTATTATTTTTTGTATTTTTCTTTTTGAGTTTAAATATGTTATTTATTTTTTTATTATATTATTCTATTAGGGTGTTGTTCGGTCTTGGGAGGGAGTTCAGGGTTTAGCAGGAACCCAAGAACACCGAGTGAGTTGGTAGTGGCTATTATTTTTAAATAAATAAATTATTATTATTATTTTTGAAATAATTGTTTAATGGCTAGTATTTTGAAATAAATGTTTAAGTATTTCATTTTATCATGTTTGATTCCATATATAGTTGAAATATCACGTATATTTGTTTTGCCATTGATGTTCATGATAACAGTATTGATACATTCGTTTTGTATAATTATACGTATTTGTGAATAGTAAAAAAATACATGTATATGTGATTTAATTATTCAATTCTTGTATTTATTTTTGATGGGTATATATGCTTTGATTTGGAGTGATTTGCGAAACCATGTGAGCGTATTAAAAGATGTTTTATCGGCATTGTTAGTAGAATTGGTTTTCATTCACGGTATAGGAATGGTATCGTGGATCCAGGGCTTTCTCGGCATTATGCGTTGTTATACTTTTGGCGTTGGCTTTGTGGAAAATAATGGTTATTTCCGTGATGTGAATACTTGTCTGGAAAAAGGATCACGTGTTATGATTTATACGGATGGTATTATTCTGTATTTACTTGATGGCTTTTTATGGTGACGGGCTAAGGCCCGACTCTGACGATAGTGGGTCCCCAGGGCCGGCCCTTTAGAGGGTGGCGTGGTGGACACGGGTGTTGATTACTACGAGGGGCGGTTCGGTGGGAGTGCGAGGCCACGTCGGATATTCATCGGGTGGCCGGAGTCATCGGCCCAGGGTGAGCCAGATGGGTCAGCGTTAGGGGACATGAGTTCCTTGCGGCTCAGAACCTAGCGCGGCCACCGGCGAAGGTTTAGAGAGTTTTTCTAGACTCATGTTATCTTTGGGTGAGTGTTGGGTATTGCTTTTATTTTGAATTTGAGATTTATGTTATATTTTTTTGAATTGTGATGAGACCGGGACTCTCACAAAATTTGTGTTCGAGAAAAATCAAATTGATGTTGATTTATGTTAATTTATGTTTCAAGAGTTCTTTAAAGATTGTATTTTTGCTAGAATGCAGTATTTTTGGAAAAGTTGGAAAAAAATTATTTGAGAAGTTGGTATTTATATACTTTATATATCTTGTATTTAAATATTTGAAATTATTAAGCCCACTCTGAGACCAATTGAATGTCTTTGTAGGCTGCGGGAGGCGGGACCCTAGATTGCTCGATCGACTATAGAGCTAGTCGAGGGTTGAGTCCAGGACTGGATGGGTCCCCCCTTTCTTTATTTCTTGTCGTTGGTGTTGTGATCTCGTAGCGGTTGTACCATAAATTTGAGTTATTGTATTCATAATATTTATGTATTTGAACACGTAGTTGGTGTAAAGCTGTAAAATGTGATTTGTAAGTCGATTTTTGTTTAAGCGGTGTCGACTTCGATTAAAAAGGAATTTTTAGCGATGGGTGCCACATTTACCTCGGTAGAAGGGGTGGGTGTGACATCTTTTGGTATCGGAGTGTGAGGTTGATATCCCGGTTGGTAGAGATCACGGGTTGTGATCCGAGCCTAAGTTTAGAAGTCATGTCTAGACTTAAAGGTTTAGTAGTGATTAGGCAGAAGTTAAGGGCCCAATAGAAGTATTTAGAGTCTCCAATCGGGTTAAACCTAAGTTGCATATTGGGATTGAGGGGCCGATAGTAGGTTACGACATTTGAGACAAAAGAGGTGAGTAGTGTACTTGTGATCAGGATCATGGGTTGAGATATTTGACAGAATTGTTTTTATCCAAAATGAGTTGACTTGAAGATGCCAAAGAAATGTGTTTGGCATGTTGTTTGTTGACTGATACATAGTGATTTGCAGTGTGATTATTTACTATTGAACTGATTTCTAGCAAGAGAAATAGATCTTGGAAGAAGTAAATGAAATTCAGTGATATCAGATTGATGTATGCTAAGAAATTTCGAGGACGAAATTTTCTTAAGGGGGAAGGATTGTAATACCCTGAACCTTTGGATAATTACTGGAAAAATATATTCAGGGTATTACTACAGATTCATGATGAAGATTTTTATGCGGAGTAATTTTGGTGAGAAACTAGGAGTGGAAAGAACGAGGACTTAAATGTAAAAAGTTTTTTAAAAGATTTTTGGGTTAAAAAATAAATGAAAAGGATGGACATGAAATGTTTATGGAAATCGAGGACCGAAAAAGTAAGATGGAAGGGATCTTTTAAAAAATGTTATGTTATAACCTGGGGACCGTTGGGTAATTTGAAAGGACCTTTTGAGAATACTATTTCATAATTCAGGGATCATTGGTGAGTTTTTCAGGGACTGTTTTGTAAGAAAATATATTTGGAGGGATTGAAAGTGAATTTCGGCTGAAAATGTAATTTAGAGGAAAAAAATCTAGGGTTTGAGAAATTGTTCATCTTCTTCTCCATCTTTTGTGCTTTACTGATAGCTGAGAAGAAAAAAATAAAAATAAAAAATGAAGAAATGAGGAGAAAAAAATGGGAGATTTGAGGGTGGGGGATGGGAGATCGTGGGAGGGAGGCTCATGGGAGGGATAGTTTTAGTTGGTAAGAGCTTTTCTTGGTGTATTTTTGATGAATGAGTGTATGTATGCATGTATATATGTATATATTGGTTATTTGATGAAGAAAATGATAGATTTGAGTAGAAATAATCATGGTTTGTTGTTGATGGATGATGAATGCTTGAAGTTATTTGGAAAAATCTTGTATTTGAGTTGAAATTGCTTGAAATGGAGGATGAGATTTTCGGTTTCTATCGTAGCAAATCATGTGTATCGAGATTAGGGGTTTAGTTTAGTTAATTAAGTTGATTATTACGATGATTAAGGTGTTAATGATGATGGTTGGATTGGAATTGGTTGGGTTTAGCCAAGTTGATTTAGTTGAGTTGGGCTTGATCAAATCAAGTTGAAATGGGTTAGGTTTGGTTCAGTTGATTTTAGGTTAAGGGTTTTGGACTGAACCAAGTTGGTTCAATGGATTTTTGAATAAGAATTGAATTGGTTCAAGCTGGTTCGATGAAATTGAGTTTGGTTCGATTACGATTAAGCTTGGTTCGGGGGAATTAAGATTGGTTCGGATTGGTTTTAGTCGTGTTTAGTCTAAGCGAGTTGGTTTAAATACTGCTGAAAGCCAATTGGACTATCTGAGGTCGGGTTTTTAACCGATTGGAGTGAGTGGGCCCAATAGAGAGTTGATTATTATTTTTTTGTATTTTTCTTTTTGAGTTTAAATATGTTATTTATTTTTATTATATTATTCATTAGGTGTTGTTCGGTCTTGGGAGGGAGTTCCAGGTTTAGCAAGGAACCCAAGAACACCGGAGTGAGTTAGTGAGTGGCTATTATTTTAAATAAATAAATTATTATTATTATTTTTGAAATAATTGTTTAATGGCTAGTATTTTGAAATAAATGTTTAAGTATTTCATTTTATCATGTTTGATTCCATATATAGTTGAAATATCGCATTATGTTGTTTGCCATTGATGTTCATGATAACAGTATTGATACATTCGTTTTTGTATAATTATACGTGATTTGTGAATAGTAAAAAAATACATGTATATGTGATTTAATTATTCAATTCTTGTATTTATTTTTGATGGGTATATATGCTTTGATTTGGAGTGATTTGCGAAAACCATGTGAGCGTATTAAAAGATGTTTTATCGGCATTGTTAGTAGAATTGGTTTTCATTCACGGTATAGGAATGGTATACGTGAATCTGGGCTTTCTTGGCATTATCGTTGTTATACTTTTGGCGTTGGCTTTGTGGAAAAATAATGGTTATTTCCGTGATGTGAATACTTGTCTCGGAAAAGGATCACGTGTTATGATTTACTCTACGAGATGGTATTATTCTTTGTATTTACTTGATGGCTTTTATGGTGACGGGCTAAGGCCCGACTACTGCAGTAGTGGGTCCCCACGGGCCGACCTTTAGAGGTGGCGTGGTGGACACGGGTGTTGATTACTACGAGGGCCGGTTCGGGTGGGAGTGCTGAGCCACGGCGGATATTCATCGGAGTGGCCGGGGTCAGCGGCCCGGTGAGCAGATGGAGTCAGCGATTAGGACATGAGTTCCTTGACGGCTCACGAACTAGCCCGCGGCCACGGCGAGGTTTAGAGAGTTTTCTAGAACCATGTTATGCTGGGTGAGTGTTGGGTATTGCTTTATTTTGAATTTGAGATTTATGTTATATTTTTGAATTGTGATGAGACCAGACTCTCACAAAATTTGTGTTTTCTGAGAAAAATCAAATTGATGTTGATTTATGTTGAATTTATGTTTCAAAGAGTTCTTTAAAGATTGTATTTTTGCTAGAATTACGGTATTTTTGGAAAAGTTGGAAAAATTATTTGAGAAGTTGGTATTTATATACTTTTATATATCTTTGTATTTAAATATTTGAAATTATTAAGCCACTACCGACCAACTGAATGTCTTTAGTATTGCGGGAGGCGAGGACCCTAGATTACTGATCGACTATAGAGCTAGTCAGGGTTGAGTCGAGGACTGCAGTGGGTCCCCCCTTTCTTTATTTCTTGTCATTGGTGTTGTGATCTCGTAGCGGTTGTACCCGCAAATTTGAGTTATTGTATTCATAATATTTATGTATTTGAACCTGTAGTTGGTGTAAAAGTCGTAAAATGTGATTTGTAAGTCGATTTTTGTTTAAAAGCGAGTGTCGACTTCCGATTAAAAAGGAATTTTAACTGATGGGTGCCACATTTACCTCGGTAGAAGGGGTGGGTGTGACATGTTCTCTCCCCAAACATGAGGTTATTAATTAATATTTTTTATTTAATATTAAAGATAATAACAATAATTATTATAATATTAAAACTAAAATCTTAACCTCCGGCCGTCCCTTCCATCATTCGATGCGCCATCTCCCACGGCAGGGAAACGGATGAGTAGAGGACATTAGCGATAGGGCGTTGAAGAGTCTTCTGGGGGATGAAAGCGGTGATCGAGCCGAAGAATCCAACTACATAACGGAGGGCAAGAAATGAAGGTGCGAGCAAGAGAATTTGCTACGCCATCTCTCACAGCAAGGGGATGGATTAGTTGTACCAACATGTTTACGATGAGGAATGAAGAGAACCAAAAATGGAAAAAGCAAAGAACTTGGAAAAAAAATGTCATTATCTAAGTGTATGGCGAGGCAAAAATCAAGCTGTTCGAGTATAGTGAAAATTTTCGTCTATATCTTTTTGTCTATTTTATATTCTCATGAGTTGTTTTTTTACTAAATTCATTGCATAAATAATATGTGGCGACATATGAATTTCATGGCCTTTTGTTTAGTCCGTTTGTGGTGTTTTTCTTTCTCATGATCCCAATAAACCAATATGAACCAATATGAAAAATGGCAAATGTCAGTTTGCGAGAGGGTAATAAGTGATCTTTAGGAAGGAGCCTGATTCAAAAAATCTGAAAGTTATAGATTTTTCTGATTAAATCCCAGCCATCGATTTTGTATTATTGAATACCAAGTTGATATATGATAAACCAATATGAAAGTGCCAAATGTCAAATTTGCAAAAAGAGTCCCGAGTACTATTCATAAAAATTAATATATAGTTATAAATGAAAAACAAAAAATATGGATGCCCGTGTTAGTAGAATAATATAAAATGTTGAGAGTGGAGTGTTTGTCATGCTCACCCAGAAAAAGACACACTTTCTTTAAAGATAAACTAATATGGATGCCCAGTGTTTGTCTTCTGAGGCTTCATCTAATAATACAAATCATAAAAAATCACTTAACAAAAAATACAAAAAAAAAGCACAAACACCAATATTATTAGATTAATTAAATAAAACAAATAATAATAATAATAATAATATATATATATAAATGAAAAACAACGAAAACAAAATTAAAATAAAAACACAATATATCTAAAAAAAGAATATTAAAATATACAAAATCATGTTTATGTATATATATATATATATATACACGTATGAAAAATAATAAAAACAATTAAAACAAAATTAAAAAACAAAAAGATGAAGTATATAATATAATGTTATATATATATATATATATATATAATATCATATATATATATATATATGTATGTATTGAGAGGGATGATAGGTTGGTGTGGGACCCACTCAAGTAAATGAGAGTGTAAGGGCTATTGAGTAATTTCATTTGGTTTGGTTAACCAATCTTGTAAGCCCAAATGTCAATTGGAGAGGTTAGGGAGTACTATTAGTTAAGATTAATATATATATATATATGTATTGAGAGGGATGATAGGTTGGTGTGGGACCCACTCAAGTAAATGAGAGTGTAAGGGCTATTGAGTAATTTCATTTGGTTTGGTTAACCAATCTTGTAAGCCCAAATGTCAATTGGAGAGGTTAGGGAGTACTATTAGTTAAGATTAATATATAGTTA